>NC_091984.1:157940469-157999805 GCF_044704955.1 Pristiophorus japonicus | reverse complement strand
TTAATATATTCATTTATTCTTATTTAATATATTCATTTTTTCTTATTTACCACCACACACACACATCACACACACCCCCCCCCCCCCTTCTTCTTCTTCCCCTCTCTCTCACCACTCTCTCACTACACATCCACACAACCCACCTCCCTCCATCCACACAACCCACCTCCCCCCATCCACACAACCCACCTCCCCCCATCCACACAACCCACCTCCCCCATCCACACAACCCACCTCCCCCCCATCCACACCACCTACCTCCCTCCATCCACACAACCCACCTCCACCCATCCACACAACCCACCTCCACCCATCCACACAACCCACCTCCCTCCATCCACACAACCCACCTCCCCCCATCCACACAACCCACCTCCCCCATCCACACAACCCACCTCCCCCCATCCACAAAACCCACCTCCCACCATCCACACAACCCACCTCCACCCATCCACACAACCCACCTCCCCCCATCCACACAACCCACCTCCCCCCATCCACAAAACCCACCTCCCACCATCCACACAACCCACCTCCACCCATCCACACAACCCACCTCCCCCATCCACACACCCACCTCCACCCATCCACACAACCCACCTCCACCCATCCACACAACCCACCTCCACCCATCCACACAACCCACCTCCCTCATCCACACAACCCACCTCCCTCCATCCACACAACACACCTCCCTCCATCCACACAACCCACCTCCCTCCATCCACACAACCCACCTCCCTCCATCCACACAACCCACCTCCATCCATCCACACAACCCACCTCCCCCCATCCACACAACCCACCTCCCCCCATCCACACAACCCACCTCCCTCCATCCACACAACCCACCTCCCTCCATCCACACAACCCACCTCCCTCCATCCACACAACCCACCTCCCTCCATCCACACAACCCACCTCCCCCCATCCACACAACCCACCTCCCCCCATCCACACAACCCACCTCCACCCATCCACACAACCCACCTCCCTCCATCCACACAACCCACCTCCCCCCATCCACACAACACACCTCCACCCATCCACACAACCCACCTCCCTCCATCCACACAACCCATCTCCACCCATCCACACAACCCACCTCCCCCCATCCACACAACCCACCTCCACCCATCCACACAACCCACCTCCCTCCATCCACACAACCCACCTCCCTCCATCCACACAACCCACCTCCCTCCATCCACACAACCCACCTCCCTCCATCCACACAACCCACCTCCACCCATCCACACAACCCACCTCCCCCCATCCACACAACCCACCTCCCCCCATCCACACAACCCACCTCCCTCCATCCACACAACCCACCTCCCCCCATCCACACAACCCACCTCCCTCCATCCACACAACCCACCTCCCCCCATCCACACAACCCACCTCCCTCCATCCACACAACCCACCTCCCTCCATCCACACAACCCACCTCCCTCCATCCACACAACCCACCTCCACCCATCCACACAACCCACCTCCACCCATCCACACAACCCACCTCCACCCATCCACACAACCCACCTCCCCCCATCCACACAACCCACCTCCCCCCATCCACACAACCCACCTCCCCCCATCCACACAACCCACCTCCACCCATCCACACAACCCACCTCCCCACATCCACACAACACACCTCCCTCCATCCACACAACCCACCTCCACCCATCCACACAACCCACCTCCCTCCATACACACAACCCACCTCCCTCCATCCACACAACCCACCTCCCTCCATCCACACAACCCACCTCCCCCCATCCACACAACCCACCTCCCCCCATCCACACAACCCACCTCCACCCATCCACACAACCCACCTCCACCCATCCACACAACCCACCTCCCTCCATCCACACAACCCACCTCCCTCCATCCACACAACCCACCTCCCTCCATCCACACAACCCACCTCCCTCCATCCACACAACCCACCTCCCTCCATCCACACAACCCACCTCCCTCCATCCACACAACCCACCTCCCTCCATCCACACAACCCACCTCCCCCATCCACATAACCCACCTCCCCCCATCCACACAACCCACCTCCCCCCATCCACAACCCTCCTCCCCCCATCCACACAACCCACCTCCACCCATCCACACAACCCACCTCCCCCCATCCACACAACCCACCTCCACCCATCCACACAACCCACCTCCACCCATCCACACAACCCACCTCCCCCCATCCACACAACCCACCTCCCCCCATCCACACAACCCACCTCCACCCATCCACACAACCCACCTCCACCCATCCACACAACCCACCTCCACCCATCCACACAACCCACCTCCCTCCATCCACACAACCCACCTCCCCCCATCCACACAACCCACCTCCCCCCATCCACAACCCACCTCCCCCCATCCACACAACCCACCTCCACCCATCCACACAATCCACCTCCCCCCATCCACACAACCCACCTCCACCCATCCACACAACCCACCTCCACCCATCCACACAACCCACCTCCCCCCATCCACACAACCCACCTCCCCCCATCCACACAACCCACCTCCACCCATCCACACAACCCACCTCCACCCATCCACACAACCCACCTCCCCCCATCCACACAATCCACCTCCCCCATCCACACAACCCACCTCCCCCCATCCACACAACCCACCTCCACCCATCCACACAACCCACCTCCCTCCATCCACACAACCCACCTCCACCCATCCACACAACACACCTCCCCCCATCCACACAACCCACCTCCACCCATCCACACAACCCACCTCCACCCATCCACACAACCCACCTCCCCCCATCCACAAAACCCACCTCCCCCCATCCACACAACCCACCTCCACCCATCCACACAACCCACCTCCCCCCATCCACACAACCCACCTCCCCCCATCCACACAACCCACCTCCACCCATCCACACAACCCACCTCCCCCATCCACACAACCCACCTCCACCCATCCACACAACCCACCTCCCCCCATCCACACAACCCACATCCCTCCATCCACACAACCCACCTCCCCCCATCCACACAACCCACCTCCCCCCATCCACACAACCCACCTCCCCCCATCCACACAACCCACATCCCTCCATCCACACAACCCACCTCCACCCATCCACACAACCCACCTCCCCCCATCCACACAACCCACCTCCCCCCATCCACACAATCCACCTCCCCCCATCCACACAACCCACCTCCCCCCATCCACACAACCCACCTCCATCCATCCACACAACCCACCTCCCTCCATCCACACAACCCACCTCCAGACATCCACACAACACACCTCCCCCCATCCACACAACCCACCTCCACCCATCCACACAACCCACCTCCACCCATCCACACAACCCACCTCCCCCCATCCACACAACCCACCTCCCCCCATCCACACAACCCACCTCCACCCATCCACACAACCCACCTCCCCCCATCCACACAACCCACCTCCCCCCATCCACACAACCCACCTCCACCCATCCACACAACCCACCTCCCCCCATCCACACAACCCACCTCCACCCATCCACACAACCCACCTCCCCCCATCCACACAACCCACATCCCTCCATCCACACAACCCACCTCCCCCCATCCACACAACCCACCTCCACCCATCCACACAACCCACCATCACACCCACCTCCCCCCATCCACACAACCCACCTCCACCCATCCACACAACCCACCTCCACCCATCCACACAACCCACCTCCCCCCATCCACACAACCCACATCCCTCCATCCACACAACCCACCTCCCCCCATCCACACAACCCCACCTCCACCCATCCACACAACCCACCTCCCCCCATCCACACAACCCACCTCCACCCATCCACACAACCCACCTCCCTCCATCCACACAACCCACCTCCCCCCATCCACACAACCCACCTCCCCCCATCCACACAACCCACCTCCCCCCATCCACACAACCCACCTCCCCCCATCCACACAACCCACCTCCCCCCATCCACACAACCCACCTCCCCCCATCCACACAACCCACCTCCCCCCATCCACACAACCCACCTCCCTCCATCCACACAACCCACCTCCACCCATCCACACAACCCACCTCCCCCCATCCACACAACCCACCTCCCCCCATCCACACAACCCACCTCCCCCCATCCACACAACCCACCTCCCCCCATCCACACAACCCACCTCCCCCCATCCACACAACCCACCTCCCCCCATCCACACAACCCACCTCCCCCCATCCACACAACCCACCTCCACTCATCCACACAACCCACCTCCCCCCATCCACACAACCCACCTCCCTCCATCCACACAACCCACCTCCCCCAATCCACACAACCCACCTCCCTCCATCCACACAACCCACCTCCCCCCCATCCACACAACCCACCTCCCCCCATCCACACAACCCACCTCCACCCATCCACAAAACCCACCTCCACCCATCCACACAACCCACCTCCCCCCATCCACACAACCCACCTCCCTCCATCCACACAACCCACCTCCACCCATCCACACAACCCACCTCCCCCCATCCACACAACCCACCTCCCCCCATCCACATAACCCACCTCCCCCCATCCACACAACCCACCTCCCCCCATCCACACAACCCACCTCCCCCCATCCACACAACCCACCTCCCCCCATCCACACAACCCACCTCCCCCCATCCACACAACCCACCTCCCCCCATCCACACAACCCACCTCCACCCATATACACAACCCACCTCCCCCCATCCACACAACCCACCTCCCCCCCATCCACACAACCCACCTCCCTGCTATATCCCTCAATCCCACCCACCCACCTTCTCCCATATACCTGAATCCCACATTTTTCCAATATCCTTTTATCCAACTTACCCACCTTCTTCCCATATCCCTCAACCCCATCTACCGACCTCTCACTAAAACTGAGACACACACAGTACCAGACAGGAGTGAATCGTTCCCCTTTACCCCCTGTGTACTGTACATGTACAGGAGCTAATGCCTCAATGCACGTAGCATTCGTAACAAAATAGATGAGTTAAAGGCATAAATAGATACAAATGGTGATCTGATAGCCATTACAGAGACATGGTTGCAAGGTGACCAGGACTGGGAACTAAATATTCAGGGGTATCTGACAATTCGGAAGGACAGACAGAAAGGAAAAGAAGGTGGGGTAGCACTGTTAATAAAGGATGAGATCAGTGCGTTAGTGAGAAATGATATTGGCTCAGAAGATCAAGATGTTGAATCAGTTTGGGTGGAGATCAGGAATAATAAGGGGAAAAAGTCACTGGTGGGTGTAGTCTATAGGCCCCCTAACAGTAGCTACACTGTTGGACGGAGTATAAATCAAGAAATAATGGAGGCTTAAAATAAAGGAATGGCAATAATCATGGCCGATTTTAACCTTCATATTGATTGGACAAAGCAAATTGGCCAGGGTAGCCTTGATGAGGAGTTGAAGAATGTATCCGGGATAGTTTCCTTGCTGAACAGTACGTTGCGGAACCAACCAGGGAGGAGGCTATCTTAGATCTGGTACTGTGTAATGAGACAGGATTAATAAATGATCTCAGAGTAAAGAATCCGCTAGGAATGAGTGACAATAACATGATTGAATTTCAAATTCAGTTGGAGGGTGAGAAAAACCAGTGTCCTAAGCTTAAATAAAGGAGACCAAAGGTATGAGGTCAGAGTTGGCTAAAGTGAACTGGGAAAATAGACTAAAGAATGGGACGGTTGATGAGCAGTGGCAGACATTAAAGGAGATATTTCATAACTCGCAACAGAAATATATCCCAATGAGAAGGAAAGACTGTAAGAGAAGGTATACCATCTGTGGCTAACTAAGGAAATAAGGGAGGGTATCAAATTGAAAACAAGGGCATACAATGTGGCCAAGACTAGTGGGAGGCCAGAGGATTGGGAAAAATTTTTAAGCCAGCAGAGAGCGACTAAAAAAATGATTGAGAGGGAAGATAGATTATGAAAGTAAACTGGCACGAAATCTAAAAATAGATAGTAAGAGTTTCTACAGGTGCATAAAAAGGAAAAGAGTGGCTAAAGTAAATGTTGGTCCCCTAGAGGATGAGACTGGGGAATTAGTAATGGGGAACAGGGAAATGGCAGCGACTTTGAACAAATATTTTGTAGCGGTTTTCATAAGAACATAAGAACATAAGAAATAGGAGTAGGCCATACGGCCCCTCGAGCCTGCTCCGCCATTTAATACGATCATGGCTGATCCGATCATGGACTCAGCTCCACTTCCCTCCCGCTCCCCATAACCCCTTATTCCCTTATCGGTTAAGAAACTGTCTATTTCTGTCTTAAATTTATTCAATGTCCCAGCTTCCACAGCTCTTTGAGACAGCGAATTCCACAGATTTACAACCCTCAGAGATCACGGTAGAAGACACTAAAAACATCCCAGTAGTGAATAATCAAGGGGCTATAGTGAGGGAGGAACTCAATACAATCACTATCATTAATGAAGTAGTAATGGTAAAATAATGAAACTAAAAGCGGACAAGTCCCTTGGAACTGATGGCTTGCCTCCTTAAAAGAAGTGGCTGCAGAGATAATGGATGCATTGGTTATAATCCACCAAAATTCCCTGGATTCTGGGGCGGTCCCAGCAGATTGGAAAACCGCAAATGTAACGCTCCTATTTAAAAAAGGAGGCAGGCAAAAAGCAGGAAACTATAGACCAGTTAGCCTAACATTTGTCGTTGGGAAAATGCTGGAGTCCATTATTAAGGAAGCAGTAGCGGGACATTTGGAAAAGCATAATTCATTCAAGCAGAGTCAGCATGGTTTTATGAAAGGGAAATCATGTTTGACAAATTTGCTGGAGTTCTTTGAGGATGTAACGAGCAGGATGGGTAAAGGAGAACCAGTGGATGTGGTCTATTTGAATTTCCAGAAGGCATTCGATAAGGTGCCACATAAAAGGTTACTACACAAGATAAGAGCTCATGGGGTTGGGGGTAAATTAGCATGGATAGAGGATTGGTTAATTAACAGAAAACAGAGAGTCGGGATAAATGGGTCATTTTCCGGTTGGCAAACAGTTACTAGTGGGGTGCCGCAGGGATCAGTGCTGGGTCCTCAACTATTTACAGTCTATATTAATGACTTGGATGAAGGGACGGAGTGTAATGTAGCCAAGTTTGCTGATGATACAAAGATAGGTGGGAAAGCAAATTGTGAGGGACACAAAACATTTGCAAAGGGATATAGACAGGCTAAATGAGTGGGCAAAAATTTGGCAGATGGAGTATAATGTGGGAAAATGTGAGGTTATCCACATAAGAACATAAGAAATAGGAGCAGGAATAGGCCATACGACCCCTCGAGCCTGCTCTGCCATTCAATAACATCATGGCTGATCCGATCATGGACGCAGCTCCACTTCCCCGCCCGCTACCCATATCCTCTTATCCCCTTATCGGTTAAGAAATTGTCTATTTCTGTCTTAAATTTATTCAATGTCCCAGCTTCCACAGCTCTCTGAGGCAGCGAATTCCTCAGATTCACAACCCTCTGAGAGAAGAAATTTTCCCTCATCTCAGTTTTAAATGGGCAGCCTCTTATTCTAAGATCATGTCCTCTAGTTCTAGTCTCCCCCATCAGTGGAAACATCCTCTCTGCATCCACCTTGTCAAGCCCCCTCCTAATCTTATACGTTTCGATAAGATCACCTCTCATTCTTCTGAACTCTAATGAGTAGAGGCCCAACCTACTCAACCTTTCCTCATAAGTCAACCCCCTCATCTCTGGAATCAACCGAGTGAACATTCTCTGAACTGCCTCTTTGGCTGAACTAATAGAAAAGCAAATTATAATTTAAATGGAGAAAAATTGCAAAGTGCTGCAATACAGAGAGACCTGGGGGTCCTTGTGCATAAAACACAAAAAGTTAGTATGCAGGTAGAGCAAGTAATCAGGAAGGCAAATGGAATGTTGGCCTTTATTGCAAGGGGGATAGAGTATAAGAACATAAGAACATAAGAATTAGGAACAGAAGTAGGCCATCTAGCCCCTCGAGCCTGCTCCGCCATTCAATAAGATCATGGCTGATCTGGCCGTGGACTCAGCTCCACTTACCCGCCCTCTCCCCGTAACCCTTAATTCCCTTATTGGTTAAAATAAGGTATAAAAGCAGAGAAGTCCTGCTACAACTGTACAGAGTATTGGTGAGGCCACACCTAGAGTACTGCATACAGTTTATGTCTCCGTATTTAAGGAAGGATATACTTGCTTTGGAGGCAGTTCAGAGAAGGTTCACGAGGTTGATTCCGGTGATGAGGGGGGTGACTTATGAGGAAAGGTTGAGTAGGTTGGGCCTCAGAAGAATGAGAGGTGATCTGATTGAAACATAGGATAAAGAGGGGGCTTGACAAGGTGGATGCAGAGAGGATATTTGCACTCGTAGGGGAAACTAAAAATGGGGACATAGTCTCAGAATAAGTGGCCGCCCATTTAAAATTGAGATGAGGAGGAATTTCTTCTCTGAGAGGGTTGTAAATCTGTGGAATTCTCTGCCTCAGAGAGCTGTGGAGGCTGGGTCATTGAATATATTTAAGACAAAAATAGACAGTTTCTTAAACAATACGTGGATAAGGGGTTATGGGAAGCAGGCGGGGAAGTGGAGCTGAGTCCATGATCAAATCAGCCATGGTCTTATTAAATGGTGGAGCAGGCTCGAGGGGCCGTTTGGCCTACTCCTGCTCCTATTTCTTATGTTCTTAGGAGCTGGCACTGAGACGCACACGGGCCGTACAGTACCAGACGGGAGTGAATCGTTCCCTTTTACCCCCCGTGTACTGTACATGTACAGGGGGCACTGAGACAAACACGGGCCGTACAGTAGCAGACAGCAGTGAATTGTTCCTTTACCCCCCGTGTACTGTACATGTACAGGAGTAGACACTGAGACACACACGGGGTGTACAGTACCAGACGGGAGGGAATCGTTTGAATGATCCTTTGAACTCATATCTCGGGAGCCTCTTATCAACAAGAGCAGACATTGACGACGAGGTCCAATACCGCCTCCAGTGCGCCAGTGCAGCTTTCGGCCACCTGAGGAAAAATGTGTTCAAAGACCAGGCCCTCAAAACTGCCACCAAGCTCATTGTCTACAGGGCTGTATTAATACTTGCCCTCCTGTATGGCCCAGAGACATGGACCATGTACAGCAGACACCTCAAATCGCTGGAGAAATACCACCAACAATGTCTTCGCAAGGTCCTACAAATCCCCTGGGAGGACAGACACACCAACGTTAGCGTCCTCGACCAGGCCAACATCTCCAGCATCGAAGCACTGACCACATTTGATCAGCTCCGCTGGGCAGGCCACATTGTCCACATGCCAGACACGAGGCTCCCAAAGCAAGCGTTCTACTCTGAACTCCTTCATAGCAAACGAGCCAAAGGTGGGCAGCGGAAACGTTACAAGAACACCCTCAAAGCCGCCCTGATAAAGTGCAACATCCCCACTGACACCTGGGAGTCCCTGGCCAAAGACCGCCCTAAGTGGAGGAAGTGCATCCGGGAAGGCGCTGAGCACCTCGAGTCTCGTCGCCGAGAGCATGCAGAAACCAAGCGCAGGCAGCGGAAAGAGCGTGCGGCAAACCAGTCCCACCCTCCCTTATCCTCAACGACTATCTGTCCCACCTGCGACAGAGACTGTAATTCCCGTATTGGACTATTCAGTCACCTGAGAACTCACTTTTAGAGTGGAAGCAAGTCTTCCTCGATCCCGAGGGCCTGTCTGTGATGATGATTTAACACACAGTGACTTGTAAGAGATTACATGTTAAACGGAAGCGTGTGTGCCGTTAAAGATAAAGCGAGGTGTGGCTGATTTGAGTTGAATGTGAGAGGCCGTGAACCGCCCGCCCTGAGACAGGCGGGGAGCCACCTGGCCAGGCCGCTGTCCCGACATGTTGCACATACTCAGCCGCAACTCTCCGCTGGTCACCGACACTTACCTGGGCGCCAGGCTCCGCTCCTGTGGCAGTGTGTGTGTGTGTGTGTCCGCGTTCTGCCCTCAGGTGGTCAGCTGGAACTCCGGCCAGTGGGCACAGGGGACACAGTGGGCAGGGGCAGCTTTGCCTGCTGGGTGCCCCGGAGCTCACTGCCTGCCTTGCCTGCCTGCGCTCACTCACTTTGATGCTCTCGACATCTGACGTCGAAAGCTCTCCCACTGACTAACGCTTCCTGTTTATCTGACACATTACACACACATTATACACAGGCCTGTGCACAGCACAGGATACCCTGCTTACCCACGCCCCACTCACAAAGCAGCTCACACTCAGGTCGCAAGCTCCGACTACTAAGGGCTATATTTAGCTGGCCTGTGCTAACTTTAGATTCTGAGAGGCCTGACCCGAGCTCACAGAGCAGTCCCAGGAGAGCGTCAGTGTTTTTAACACGACCCAGGACGGTTGCAGTGTTGTGGAATTCAGCTGCGAGCGAGAGAGGGCCAGGGTTGTGTGTGTGTGTAGAAAAGGTTCTGATCGAGTAGCACAGGCTCACTCACTCTGTGGCCAATCAAACAAACCATTCTTTCACAGCCTGTGTCGGGTTGAGGTGCAACTGGGGGTGCCGATAAACGGATCCAGTGTTGTCGCTCGCTACAGCTCAAAAAAACATTAGATAAGAGGGGAGAGCGAGTGAGAGCGAAAGACAGAAGAGAGACAGAAACAGCAGCGAGAGGGAGAGACAAAGACAGAGAGTAAGAGTCAGAGAGAGAGGAAGAGAAAGCAGATAGAGAAGAGAGAGAGCCAAAAAAGAGAGAGGCAGAGAGAGAGAGAGTGAAAAAGAGAGACAGGGAGAAGGGGAGAAAGAGAGAGAGAGAGAATGAGGCAGAGAAGCAAAGATAGAGAAAGAGAGACAGAGAGAGAGGGAGCAACAAAGAGAGAGAGAAATGGAGAGAGACAGAGGAAGAGAAAGAAAGAGAAAGCAGAGAGAGAGAGAAAGAAACAGAGAGGGAATGAAAAAGAGAGAGGGAGGGGAGAGAGAGAGAGAGGGGAAAAAGCAGAGAGAGAGAGAGAGAGTCAGAGAGAGAGAGACAGGCAGAGAAAAGAGAGAGAGACAGAGAGAGAGTGAGAAAGTAGAGAGAGAGAGAGAAAGAGAGAGATGGAGAGAAAGCAGAGAGAGAGAGAAAGGGACAGAGAGGGAGAGAATTAGAGAGAGAGAGAGGGGGCAAATGAGAGAGAAAGAGTGAGACGGAGAGAGAAAGAGAGAGAGGGGAAGAGAAAGCAGAGCGGGAGAGACAGAGAGAGAGAGAGAGAGCGGGGAAGGGAGATTGGGGAGAGACAGAGAGGGAAAGCAGTGAGAGACAGAGAGAGCGAGCGATACTGGGGGAGAGTGAGAGGAAGCAGAGAGAGAGAGAGGGGGAGAGAAAGCAGACAGAGACAGAGCAGAAGGAGATGGAAAAGAACAACAGTAAATAGATTGAAGTGGAGAGCAGGGCTGAGGGAGAAGGCCTGTTCTCTGGGAGTACCACTATTCTCTGGGAGAAGAACCACGGAGATCCCAAGTTGTGGTTACACAACTTCAGATTATGACACTTGGTCCTCTCGAACCAATGGGAACAAACTGCCTACACCAACACAGTCTATTCCCTTTATCATCTTGTAAACCTGAATCACATCATCCTTCAGTCTACACTTCTGTAAAGTGCCCTGTTCCAGCTCCTTTAACCTAACTTGATAACTAAGATGCTTTAGACTGGGAATTAGTCAAGAGGTCCTCCCTTTCCAGAGCCTGAATCACCCACCATGTGAGGAGACCAAAACTGGACCCAGTATTCCACGTGCAGCCTGACTAAGGTCTTGTACAAGGACAAAACAGTACGCTTTGGCGCTAGGCAATTGCAGACCAACCCTCTAATCACTCCAGCGATTGCTTCATGGCATTGCACATGAACCTTCAGAGTTGTATGCTCAGCATCGAAGTACTGACTACACTCGACCAGCTCCACTGGGCAGGCCACATTGTCCACATGCCCGACACAAGACTCCCAAAACAAGCGCTCTACTCGGAACTCCTACACGGAAAACGAGCCAAAGGTGGGCAGAGGAAACGTTACAGGGACAACCTCAAAGCCTCCCTGATAAAGTGCAACATCCCCACTGACACGTGGGAGTCCCTGGCCAAAGATCGCCCTAAGTGGAGGAAGTGCATCCGGGAGGGCGCTGAGCACCTCGAGTCTCGTCGCCGAGAGCATGCAGAAACCAAGCGCAGGCAGCGGATGGAGTGTGCGGCAAACCTATCCCACCCACCCTTCCCTCAACCACTGTCTGTCCCACCTGTGACAGGGACTGTGGTTCTCATATTGGACTGTTCAGTCACCAAAGAACTCACTTCAGGAATGGAAGCGAGTCTTCCTCGATTCCGAGGGACTGCCTATGATGATGATGAGGGGCCAAAAATGCTGCTTTCTATAAGGCCTCTGACCATCTGAAAACGGTGGCCAGGCTGTGGTGTGGAATTGCTGCTGAGTCTCCGAGGAGAGCCGACATTTTGCAAATTGCTCGTGCTCAGGCCCTCCTGGACTTATCCGTAGGGAATATCCCGATTGTGGAATTAGCCCGGGGAATATCCCGATTGTAGAATTACCCCGGGGGGGGGGGGGAATATCCCGATTGTAGAATTACCCCGGGGGGGGGGGGAATATCCCGATTGTAGAATTACCCCGGGGGGGGGGGAATATCCCGATTGTAGAATTACCCCGGGGGGGGGGGGAATATCCCGATTGTAGAATTACCCCGGGGGGAGGGGAATATCCCGATTGTAGAATTACCCCGGGGGGGGCGGGGAATATCCCGATTGTAGAATTACCCCGGGAGGGGGGGAATATCCCGATTGTAGAATTACCCCGGGGGGAGGGGAATATCCCGATTGTAGAATTACCCCGGGGGGGGGGGGAATATCCCGATTGTAGAATTACCCCGGGAGGGGGGGAATATCCCGATTGTAGAATTACCCCGGGGGGAGGGGAATATCCCGATTGTAGAATTACCCCGGGGGGGGCGGGGAATATCCCGATTGTGGAATTACCCCGGGGGGAGGGGAATATCCCGATTGTAGAATTACCCCGGGGGGGGGGGGAATATCCCGATTGTAGAATTACCCCGGGAGGGGGGGGATATCCCGATTGTGGAATTACCCCGGGGGGGGGGGAATATCCCAATTGTGGAATTACCCCGGGGGGGGGGAATATCCCGATTGTGGAATTACCCCGGGGGGGGGGGGGTATCCCGATTGTGGAATTACCCCGGGGGGGGGGGATATCCCGATTGTGGAATTACCCCGGGGGGGGGGGATATCCCGATTGTGGAATTACCCCGGGGGTGGGGGGAATATCGCGATTGTGGAATTACCCCGGGGGGGTGGGAATATCCCGATTGTGGAATTACCCCGGGGCGTGGGGGGGGGGGGGGATATCCCGATTGTGGAATTACCCCGGGGCGTGGGGGGGGGGGGTATCCCGATAGTGGAATTACCCCGGGGGGGGGGGGATATCCCGATTGTGGAATTACCCCGGGGGGGGGGGGAATATCCCAATTGTGGAATTACCCGGTGGGGGGGGGGGCGGATATCCCGATTGTGGAATTACCCCGGGGGTGGGGGGAATATCGCGATTGTGGAATTATCCCGGGGGGGGGGGGGGGGAATATCCCGATTGTAGAATTACCCCGGGGGGGGGGGATATCCCGATTGTAGAATTACCCCGGGGGTGGGGGGAATATCGCGATTGTGGAATTATCCCGGGGGGGGGGGGGGAATATCCCGATTGTGGAATTACCCCGGGGGGGGGGGGGGATATCCCGATTGTGGAATTACCCGGGGGGGGGGGATATCCCGATTGTGGAATTACCCCGGGGCGGGGGGGGGGATATCCCGATTGTGGAATTACCCCGGGGTGGGGGGGGGATATCCCGATTGTGGAATTACCCCGGGGGGGGATATCCCGATTGTAGAATTACCCCGGGGCGGGGGAGGGGGGAATATCCCGATTGTAGAATTACCCCGGGGCGGGGAGGGGGGAATATCCCGATTGTGGAATTACCCCGGGGCGGGGGGGGGGGGATATCCCGATTGTGGAATTACCCCGGGGGGGGGGGGATATCCCGATTGTGGAATTACCCCGGGGGGGGGGGGATATCCCAATTGTAGAATTACCCCGGGGCGTGGGGGGGGGGGGGATATCCCGATTGTGGAATTACCCGGGGGGGGGGGGGGGGGGATATCCCGATTGTGGAATTACCCCGGGGGGGGGGGGGATATCCCGATTGTGGAATTACCCCGGGGGGAGGGGATATCCCGATTGTGGAATTACCCGGGGGGGGGGGGGGGATATCCCGATTGTGGAATTACCCCAGGGGGGGGGGGGATATCCCGATTGTGGAATTACCCCGGGGGGGGGGGGGGGGGGATATCCCGATTGTGGAATTACCCGGGGGGGGGGGGGATATCCCGATTGTGGAATTACCCGGGGGGGGGGGGGGGATATCCCGATTGTGGAATTACCCGGGGGGGGGGGGGATATCCCGATTGTAGAATTACCCCGGGGGGGGGGGGATATCCCGATTGTGGAATTACCCCGGGGGGGGGGGGGATAATCCCGATTGTGGAATTACCCCGGGGGGGAGGGGGGGATAATCCCGATTGTAGAATTACCCCGGGGGGGGGGGATATCCCGATTGTGGAATTACCCCGGGGGGGAGGGATATCCCGATTGTGGAATTACCCGGGGGGGGGGGGGATATCCCGATTGTAGAATTACCCCGGGGGGGGGGGGGGGGATATCCCGATTGTGGAATTACCCCGGGGGGGGGGGGGGGATATCCCGATTGTGGAATTACCCCGGCGAGCAGTGCTGCCTGCCGATGCCCCCGCGGTGCGTTCCTCATAGATCGGTGGTGTGGCCACCCTTAAAGGGGAGGTGGAGCTGCTGGCCACGCCATGTTATTTGTTATTGTCGGCCGATTGCCAGGTCAGCCCGACCATTACTGGCCGGGTTTGGCCGGGCCGCCAACAGGCAGTCCGCCCCCCCCCCCACTTGAGTACCAGACCAGGCCTCTTGGCCCACCGAACCCCCCGCCCCCCCCGGTGTCCTGCTGGGCCCCGGGTAACTCACATCCACAGCTGGCAGTGGCCCTCCCCTTTAACTGAGGCGGTGTGGCCTCCGGCCAGGCGATGGTGATCGGTCGAAATCAACTCCGCCCCGACTGGATATCCACAACACCTCATGGGTTGTGGAGTGCGCCCTGCTCCGGCCCCCTGTGCACCGGGACTCCCTCTGCCTTAGTACTATACCCTGAAGGGGCCATCTCATGGGCTTCAGATAGAATTCACCCCTGGGACCCAACAACCCTTCCCCCAAGCTGCTACAGTCCCCTCCCCCGACTGGCTCCGTGGGTCAGCCCATTGGGTAAGAGGGGTGTCTGTCGTTGAGGTTTGTTACTGGCTCGGGGGTGGGCGATGTTTGGAGAACAGGGCTGGCGTTTGAACCCGGGCTCAGCGAAACTGTGCCCCCCCATCATTGTGTCCCCATCACTGTGCCCCCATCACTGCCCCATCAATGTGCCCCCCATCCCCATCACTGCCCCATCACTGTGTCCCCATCACTGCCCCCATCATTGTGTCCCCATCACTGCCCCATCACTGTGTCCCCATCACTGCCGCCATCATTGTGTCCCCATCACTGCCCCATCACTGTGTCCCCATCACTGCCCCCATCATTGTGTCCCCATCACTGCCCCATCACTGTGTCCCCATCACTGCCGCCATCATTGTGTCCCCATCACTGCCCCATCACTGTGTCCCCATCACTGCCCCCATCATTGTGTCCCCATCACTGCCCCATCATTGTGTCCCCATCACTGTGCCCCCATCACTGCCCCATCAATGTGCCCCCCATCCCCATCACTGCCCCATCACTGTGTCCCCATCACTGCCCCCATCATTGTGTCCCCATCACTGCCCCATCACTGTGTCCCCATCACTGCCGCCATCATTGTGTCCCCATCACTGCCCCATCACTGTGTCCCCATCACTGCCCCCATCATTGTGTCCCCATCACTGCCCCCATCATTGTGTCCCCATCACTGCCCCCATCATTGTGTCCCCATCACTGTGCCCCCATCACTGTGTCCCCATCACTGTGTCCCCATCACTGCCCCATCACTGCCCCATCACTGTGTCCCCATCACTGCCCCATCACTGTGTCCCCATCACTGTGCCCCCATCACTGTGCCCCCATCACTGTGTCCCCATCACTGCCCCATCACTGTGTCCCCATCACTGTGCCCCCATCACTGTGCCCCCATCACTGTGTCCCCATCACTGCCCCATCACTGTGCCCCCCATCACTGTGCCCCCTTCACTGCCCCATCACTGTGTCCCCATCACTGCCCCATCACTGCCCCATCACTGTGCCCCATCACTGTGCCCCCATCACTGCCCCATCACTGTGTCCCCATCACTGCCCCATCACTGTGCCCCCATCACTGTGTCCCCATCACTGCCCCATCACTGTGTCCCCATCACTGCCCCATCACTGTGCCCCCCATCACTGTGTCCCCATCACTGTGTCCCCACCACTGCCCCATCACTGTGCCCCCATCACTGTGTCCCCATCACTGCCCCATCACTGTGTCCCCATCACTGCCCCATCACTGTGCCCCATCACTGTGCCCCCCATCACTGTGTCCCCATCACTGTGCCCCATCACTGTGTCCCCATCACTGTGCTCCATCACTGTGCCCCATCACTGTGTCCCCATCACTGTGTCCCCATCACTGTGTCCCCACCACTGCCCCATCACTGTGTCCCCATCACTGTGTCCCCATCACTGCCCCATCACTGTGCCCCATCACTGTGCCCCCATCACTGTGTCCCCATCACTGTGCCCCCATCACAGTGCCCCCATCACTGTGTCCCCATCACTGTGTCCCCATCACTGCCCCATCACTGTGCCCCATCACTGTGCCCCATCACTGTGTCCCCATCACTGTGCCCCATCACTGTGCCCCATCACTGTGTCCCCATTACTGTGCCCCATCACTGTGCCCCATCACTGTGTCCCCATCACTGTGCCCCATCACTGTGCCCCATCACTGTGTCCCCATCACTGTGCCCCATCACTGTGTCCCCATCACTGTGCCCCATCACTGCCCCGTCACTGTGTCCCCATCACTGCCCCATCACTGTGTCCCCATCACTGCCCCATCACTGCGCCCCCATCACTGCCCCATCACTGTGCCCCCATCACTGTGTCCCCATCACTGCCCCATCACTGTGCCCCATCACTGTGTCCCCATCACTGCCCCATCACTGTGCCCCATCACTGTGTCCCCATCACTGTGCCACCCATCACTGTGTCCCCATCACTGTGTCCCCATCACTGTGTCCCCATCACTGTGCCCCATCACTGTGTCCCCATCACTGTGTCCCCATCACTGCCCCCCATCACCGTGCCCCATCACTGTGTCCCCATCGCTGTGCCCCATCACTGTGTCCCCATCACTGTGTCCCCATCACTGTGCCCCATCACTGTGTCCCCATCACTGTGTCCCCATCACTGTGCCCCATCACTGTGTCCCCCATCACTGTGTCCCCCATCACTGTGTCCCCATCACTGTGCCTCATCACTGTGTCCCCATCACTGTGTCCCCATCACTGCCCCATCACTGTGTCACCATCACTGTGTCCCCATCACTGTGCCCCATCACTGTGCCCCATCACTGTGTCCCCATCACTGTGCCCCCCATCACTGTGTCCCCATCACTGTGTCCCCATAACTGCCGCATCACTGTGTCCCCATCACTGTGTCCCCATCACTGTGTCCCCATCACTATGTCCCCATCGCTGTGCCGCATCACTGTGCCCCCATCACTGTGTCCCCATCACTGTGCCCCCATCACTGTGTCCCCATCACTGTGTCCCCATCACTGTGCCCCATCACCGTGCCCCATCACTGTGTCCCCATCACTGTGTCCCCATCACTGTGCCCCATCACCGTGCCCCATCACTGTGCCCCCATCACTGTGCCCCATCACCGTGCCCCATCACTGTGCCCCATCACCGTGCCCCATCACCGTGCCCCATCACTGTGTCCCCATCACTGTGTCCCCATCACTGTGCCCCATCACCGTGCCCCATCACTGTGTCCCCATCACTGTGTCCCCATCACTGTGCCCCATCACCGTGCCCCATCACTGTGCCCCCATCACTGTGTCCCCATCACTGTGTCCCCATCACTGTGCCCCATCACTGTGTCCCCATCACTGTGTCCCCATCACTGTGTCCCCATCACTGTGTCCCCATCACCGTGCCCCATCACTGTGTCCCCATCACTGTGCCCCATCACTGTGCCGCATCACTGTGTCCCCATCACTGTGTCCCCATCACTGTGTCCCCATCATTGTGTCCCCATCACTGTGCCCCAACACTGTGTCCCCATCACTGTGTCCCCATCACTGTGCCCCATCACTGTGCCCCCCATCACGCCCCATCACTGTGTCACCATCACTGTGTCCCCATCACTGTGCCCCATCACTGCCCCATCACTGTGTCCCCATCACTGTGTCCCCATCACTGTGCCCCATCACTGTGCCCCCCATCACTGTCCCATCACCGTGTCCCCATCACTGTGCCCCATCACTGTGTCCCCATCACTGTGTCCCCAACACTGTGCCCCATCACTGTGCCCCCCATCACTGCCCCATCACTGTGCCCCATCACTGTGCCCCCCATCACTGCCCCATCACTGTGTCCCCATCACTGTGCCCCCATCACTGTGTCCCCATCACTGTGCCCCCATCACTGTGCCCCATCACTGTGTCCCCATCACTGTGCCCCATTACTGTGCCCCCCATCACTGCCCTATCACTGTGCCCCATCACTGTGCCCCCCATCACTGCCCCATCACTGTGTCCCCATCACTGTGCCCCCATCACTGTGTCCCCATCACTGTGCCCCATCACTGTGCACCCATCACTGCCCCATCACTGTGTCCCCATCACTGTGTCCCCATCACTGTGCCCCATCACTGTGCCCCCCATCACTGCCCCATCACTGTGTCCCCATCACTGTACCCCATCACTGTGTCCCCATCACTGTGTCCCCATCACTGTGCCACATCACTGTGCCCCCCATCACTGCCCCATCACTGTGCCCCATCACTGTGCCCCCCATCACTGCCCCATCACTGTGTCCCCATCACTGTGCCCCCATCACTGTGTCCCAATCACTGCGCCCCCATCACTGTGCCCCATCACTGTGCCCCATCACTGTGCCCCCATCACTGTGTCCCCATCACTGTGCCCCCATCACTGTGCCCCATCACTGCCCCATCACTGTGCCCCCATCACTGTGCCCCCATCACTGTGCCCCATCACTGTGTCCCCATCACTGTCCCCATCACTGTTATCCCATCACTGTGTCGCCATCACTGTGCCCCATCACTGCCCCATCACTGTGCCCCCATCACTGTGTCCCCATCACTGCCCCATCACTGTGCCCCATCACTGTGCCCCCATCACTGTGTCCCCATCACTGCCCCATTACTGTGCCCCATCACTGTGCCCCCATCACTGTGTCCCCATCACTGTGCCCCATCACTGTGCCCCCCATCACTGTGTCCCCATCACTGTGTCCCCATCACTGTGTTCCCATCACTGTGCCCCCCATCACTGTGTCCCCATCACTGTGCCCCATCACTGTGACCCCATCACTGCCCCATCACTTTGTCCCCATCACTGCCCCATCACTGTGCCCCATCACTGTGCCCCCCATCACTGTGCCCTCATCGCTGTGCCCCCATCACTGTGCCCCCCATCACTGTGCCCCCATCACTGTGTCCCCATCACTGTGCCCCCCATCACTGTGCCCCCCATCACTGTGCCCCCATCACTGTGTCCCCATCACTGTGCCCCCATCACTGTGCCCCATCACTGTGCCCCATCACTGTGCCCCCATCACTGTGTCCCCATCACTGTGCCCCCATCACTGTGCCCCATCACTGTGCCCCATCACTGTGCCCCCATCACTGTGCCCCATCACTGTGCCCCCATCACTGTGTCCCCCTCACTGCCCCATCACTGTGCCCCATCACTGCCCCATCACTGTGTCCCCATCACTGCCCCATCACTGTGTCCCCATCACTGCCCCATTACTGTGCCCCATCACTGTGCCCCCCATCACTGTGTACCCATCACTGTGCCCCCATCACTGTGTACCCATCACTGCCCCATCACTGTGCCCCCCATCACTGTGTCCCCATCACTGTGCCCCATCACTGTGCCCCCCATCACTGTGTCCCCATCACTGTGCCCCCCATCACTGCCCCATCACCGTGCCCCCCATCACTGTGTCCCCATCACTGTGCCCCCCATCACTGCCCCATCACTGTGCCCCAGCACTGTGCCCCCCATCACTGCTCCATCACTGTGCCCCCATCACTGTGCCCCCATCACTGCTCCATCACTGTGCCCCCATCACTGTGCCCCCATCACTGTGCCCCCATCACTGCCCCATCACTGTGCCCCCCATCACTGTGCCCCCATCACTGCCCCATCACTGTGCCCCCCCATCACTCTGTCCCCATCACTGCCCCATCACTGTGCCCCCATCACTGTGGCCCCATCACTGCTCCATCACTGTGCCCCCATCACTGTGCCCCCATCACTGTGCCCCCATCACTGCCCCATCACTGTGCCCCACATTACTGTGCCCCCATCACTGCCCCATCACTGTGCCCCCATCACTGTGTCCCCATCACTGCCCCATCACTGCCCCATCACTGTGTCCCCATCACTGCCCCATCACTGCCCCATCACAGTGCCCCCATCACTGTGTCCCCATCACTGTGTCCCCATCACTGTGCCCCATCACTGTGTCCCCATCACTGTGTCCCCATCACTGTGCCCCATCACTGTGTCCCCATCACTGTGCCCCATCACTGTGTCCCCATCACTGTGCCCCATCACTGTGTCCCCATCACTGTGCCCCCATCACTGTGTCCCCATCACTGTGCCCCATCACTGTGCCCCCATCACTGTGTCCCCATCACTGTGTCCCCATCACTGCCCCATCACTGCCCCCCATCACCGTGCCCCATCACTGTGTCCCCATCACTGTGCCCCATCACTGTGTCCCCATCACTGTGCCCCGTCACTGTGTCCCCATCGCTGTGCCCCATCACTGTGTCCCCATCACTGTGTCCCCATCACTGTGCCCCATTACTGTGTCCCCATCACTGTGTCCCCATCACTGTGTCCCCATCGCTGTGCCGCATCACTGTGTCCCCATCACTGTGTCCCCATCACTGTGCCCCATCACTGTGTCCCCATCACTGTGGCCCCATCACTGTGCCCCATCACTGTGTCCCCATCACTGTGTCCCCATCACTGTGCCCCATCACTGTGTCCCCAACACTGTGTCCCCATCATTGTGTCCCCATCACTGTGCCCCAACACTGTGTCCCCATCACTGTGTCCCCATCACTGTGCCCCCCATCACGCCCCATCACTGTGTCACCATCACTGTGTCGCCATCACTGTGCCCCATCACTGTGCCCCCCCATCATTGCCCCATCACTGTGTCCCCATCACTGTGTCCCCATCACTGTGCCCCATCACTGTGCCCCCCATCACTGCCCCATCACCGTGTCCCCATCACTGTGCCCCATCACTGTGTCCCCATCACTGTGTCCCCATCACTGTGCCCCATCACTGTGCCCCCCATCACTGCCCCATCACTGTGCCCCATCACTGTGTCCCCATCACTGTGTCCCCATCACTGTGCCCCATCACTGTGCCCCCCATCACTGCCCCATCACCGTGTCCCCATCACCGTGTCCCCATCACTGTGCCCCATCACTGTGTCCCCATCACTGTGCCCCCCATCACTGCCCCATCACTGTGTCCCCATCACTGTGCCCCCATCACTGTGTCCCCATCACTGTGCCCCCATCACTGTGCCCCATCACTGTGTCCCCATCACTGCCCCATCACTGCCCCCCATCACCGTGCCCCATCACTGTGTCCCCATCACTGTGCCCCATCACTGTGTCCCCATCACTGTGCCCCGTCACTGTGTCCCCATCGCTGTGCCCCATCACTGTGTCCCCATCACTGTGTCCCCATCACTGTGCCCCATTACTGTGTCCCCATCACTGTGTCCCCATCACTGTGTCCCCATCGCTGTGCCGCATCACTGTGTCCCCATCACTGTGTCCCCATCACTGTGCCCCATCACTGTGTCCCCATCACTGTGGCCCCATCACTGTGCCCCATCACTGTGTCCCCATCACTGTGTCCCCATCACTGTGCCCCATCACTGTGTCCCCAACACTGTGTCCCCATCATTGTGTCCCCATCACTGTGCCCCAACACTGTGTCCCCATCACTGTGTCCCCATCACTGTGCCCCCCATCACGCCCCATCACTGTGTCACCATCACTGTGTCCCCATCACTGTGCCCCATCACTGTGCCCCCCCATCATTGCCCCATCATTGTGTCCCCATCACTGTGTCCCCATCACTGTGCCCCATCACTGTGCCCCCCATCACTGCCCCATCACCGTGTCCCCATCACTGTGCCCCATCACTGTGTCCCCATCACTGTGTCCCCATCACTGTGCCCCATCACTGTGCCCCCCATCACTGCCCCATCACTGTGCCCCATCACTGTGTCCCCATCACTGTGTCCCCATCACTGTGCCCCATCACTGTGCCCCCCATCACTGCCCCATCACCGTGTCCCCATCACCGTGTCCCCATCACTGTGCCCCATCACTGTGTCCCCATCACTGTGCCCCCCATCACTGCCCCATCACTGTGTCCCCATCACTGTGCCCCCATCACTGTGTCCCCATCACTGTGCCCCCATCACTGTGCCCCATCACTGTGTCCCCATCACTGTGCCCCATTACTGTGCCCCCCATCACTGCCCTATCACTGTGCCCCATCACTGTGTCCCCATCACTGTGCCCCATCACTGTGCCCCCCATTACTGCCCCATCACTGTGCACCCATCACTGCCCCATCACTGTGTCCCCATCACTGTGCCCCATCACTGTGCCCCCCATCACTGCCCCATCACTGTGTCCCCATCACTGTACCCCATCACTGTGTCCCCATCACTGTGTCCCCATCACTGTGCCACATCACTGTGCCCCCCATCACTGCCCCATCACTGTGCCCCAATCACTGTGCCCCCCATCACTGCCCCATCACTGTGTCCCCATCACTGTGCCCCCATCACTGTGTCCCCATCACTGTGCCCCCATCACTGTGCCCCATCACTGTGCCCCATCACTGTGCCCCATCACTGTGTCCCCATCACTGTCCCCATCACTGTGCCCCCATCACTGTGTCCCCATCACTGTGCCCCATCACTGCCCCATCACTGTGCCCCATCACTGTGCCCCCATCACTGTGTCCCCATCACTGCCCCATCACTGTGCCCCATCACTGTGCCCCCATCACTGTGTCCCCATCACTGCCCCATTACTGTGCCCCATCACTGTGCCCCCATCACTGTGTCCCCATCACTGTGCCCCATCTCTGTGCCCCCCATCACTGTGTCCCCATCACTGTGTCCCCATCACTGTGTTCCCATCACTGTGCCCCCCATCACTGTGTCCCCATCACTGTGTCCCCATCACTGTGCCCCATCACTGTGACCCCATCACTGCCCCATCACTTTGTCCCCATCACTGCCCCATCACTGTGCCCCATCACTGTGCCCTCCATCACTGTGCCCTCATCGCTGTGCCCCCATCACTGTGTCCCCATCACTGTGCCCCCATCACTGTGTCCCCATCACTGTGCCCCCATCACTGTGCCCCATCACTGTGCCCCATCACTGTGCCCCCATCACTGTGTCCCCATCACTGTGCCCCCATCACTGTGCCCCATCACTGTGCCCAATCACTGTGCCCCCATCACTGTGCCCCATCACTGTGCCCCCATCACTGTGTCCCCCTCACTGCCCCATCACTGTGCCCCATCACTGCCCCATCACTGTGTCCCCTTCACTGCCCCATCACTGTGTCCCCATCACTGCCCCATTACTGTGCCCCATCACTGTGCCCCCCATCACTGTGTCCCCATCACTGTGCCCCCATCACTGTGTCCCCATCACTGCCCCATCACTGTGCCCCCCATCACTGTGCCCCCTTCACTGCCCCATCACTGTGTCCCCATCACTGCCCCATCACTGCCCCATCACTGTGCCCCATCACTGTGCCCCCATCACTGCCCCATCACTGTGTCCCCATCACTGCCCCATCACTGTGCCCCCATCACTGTGTCCCCATCACTGCCCCATCACTGTGTCCCCATCACTGCCCCATCACTGTGCCCCCCATCACTGTGTCCCCATCACTGTGTCCCCACCACTGCCCCATCACTGTGCCCCCATCACTGTGTCCCCATCACTGCCCCATCACTGTGTCCCCATCACTGCCCCATCACTGTGCCCCATCACTGTGCCCCCCATCACTGTGTCCCCATCACTGTGCCCCATCACTGTGTCCCCATCACTGTGCTCCATCACTGTGCCCCATCACTGTGTCCCCATCACTGTGTCCCCATCACTGTGTCCCCACCACTGCCCCATCACTGTGTCCCCATCACTGTGTCCCCATCACTGCCCCATCACTGTGCCCCCATCACTGTGTCCCCATCACTGTGCCCCCATCACAGTGCCCCCATCACTGTGTCCCCATCACTGTGTCCCCATCACTGCCCCATCACTGTGCCCCATCACTGTGCCCCATCACTGTGTCCCCATCACTGTGCCCCATCACTGTGCCCCATCACTGTGTCCCCATTACTGTGCCCCATCACTGTGCCCCATCACTGTGTCCCCATCACTGTGCCCCATCACTGTGCCCCATCACTGTGTCCCCATCACTGTGCCCCATCACTGTGTCCCCATCACTGTGCCCCATCACTGCCCCATCACTGCCCCGTCACTGTGTCCCCATCACTGCCCCATCACTGTGTCCCCATCACTGCCCCATCACTGCGCCCCCATCACTGCCCCATCACTGTGCCCCCATCACTGTGTCCCCATCACTGCCCCATCACTGTGCCCCATCACTGTGTCCCCATCACTGCCCCATCACTGTGCCCCATCACTGTGTCCCCATCACTGTGCCACCCATCACTGTGTCCCCATCACTGTGTCCCCATCACTGTGTCCCCATCACTGTGCCCCATCACTGTGTCCCCATCACTGTGTCCCCATCACTGCCCCCCATCACCGTGCCCCATCACTGTGTCCCCATCGCTGTGCCCCATCACTGTGTCCCCATCACTGTGTCCCCATCACTGTGCCCCATCACTGTGTCCCCATCACTGTGTCCCCATCACTGTGCCCCATCACTGTGTCCCCCATCACTGTGTCCCCCATCACTGTGTCCCCATCACTGTGCCTCATCACTGTGTCCCCATCACTGTGTCCCCATCACTGCCCCATCACTGTGTCACCATCACTGTGTCCCCATCACTGTGCCCCATCACTGTGCCCCATCACTGTGTCCCCATCACTGTGCCCCCCATCACTGTGTCCCCATCACTGTGTCCCCATAACTGCCGCATCACTGTGTCCCCATCACTGTGTCCCCATCACTGTGTCCCCATCACTGTGTCCCCATCGCTGTGCCGCATCACTGTGCCCCCATCACTGTGTCCCCATCACTGTGCCCCCATCACTGTGTCCCCATCACTGTGTCCCCATCACTGTGCCCCATCACCGTGCCCCATCACTGTGTCCCCATCACTGTGTCCCCATCACTGTGCCCCATCACCGTGCCCCATCACTGTGCCCCCATCACTGTGCCCCATCACCGTGCCCCATCACTGTGCCCCATCACCGTGCCCCATCACCGTGCCCCATCACTGTGTCCCCATCACTGTGTCCCCATCACTGTGCCCCATCACCGTGCCCCATCACTGTGTCCCCATCACTGTGTCCCCATCACTGTGCCCCATCACCGTGCCCCATCACTGTGCCCCCATCACTGTGTCCCCATCACTGTGTCCCCATCACTGTGCCCCATCACTGTGTCCCCATCACTGTGTCCCCATCACTGTGTCCCCATCACTGTGTCCCCATCACCGTGCCCCATCACTGTGTCCCCATCACTGTGCCCCATCACTGTGTCCCCATCACTGTGCCCCATCACTGTGCCCCCATCACTGTGCCCCATCACTGTGCCCCCATCACTGTGCCCCATCACTGTGCCCCCATCACTGTGCCCCCATCACTGTGTCCCCATCACTGTGCCCCATCACTGTGTCCCCATCACTGTGCCCCCATCACTGTGTCCCCATCACTATGTCCCCATCACTGTGCCCCGTCACTGTGTCCCCATCGCTGTGCCCCATCACTGTGTCCCCATCACTGTGTCCCCATCACTGTGTCCCCATCACTGTGCCGCATCACTGTGTCCCCATCACTGTGTCCCCATCACTGTGTCCCCATCATTGTGTCCCCATCACTGTGCCCCAACACTGTGTCCCCATCACTGTGTCCCCATCACTGTGCCCCATCACTGTGCCCCCCATCACGCCCCATCACTGTGTCACCATCACTGTGTCCCCATCACTGTGCCCCATCACTGCCCCATCACTGTGTCCCCATCACTGTGTCCCCATCACTGTGCCCCATCACTGTGCCCCCCATCACTGTCCCATCACCGTGTCCCCATCACTGTGCCCCATCACTGTGTCCCCATCACTGTGTCCCCAACACTGTGCCCCATCACTGTGCCCCCCATCACTGCCCCATCACTGTGCCCCATCACTGTGCCCCCCATCACTGCCCCATCACTGTGTCCCCATCACTGTGCCCCCATCACTGTGTCCCCATCACTGTGCCCCCATCACTGTGCCCCATCACTGTGTCCCCATCACTGTGCCCCATTACTGTGCCCCCCATCACTGCCCTATCACTGTGCCCCATCACAGTGCCCCCCATCACTGCCCCATCACTGTGTCCCCATCACTGTGCCCCCATCACTGTGTCCCCATCACTGTGCCCCATCACTGTGCACCCATCACTGCCCCATCACTGTGTCCCCATCACTGTGTCCCCATCACTGTGCCCCATCACTGTGCCCCCCATCACTGCCCCATCACTGTGTCCCCATCACTGTACCCCATCACTGTGTCCCCATCACTGTGTCCCCATCACTGTGCCACATCACTGTGCCCCCCATCACTGCCCCATCACTGTGCCCCATCACTGTGCCCCCCATCACTGCCCCATCACTGTGTCCCCATCACTGTGCCCCCATCACTGTGTCCCAATCACTGCGCCCCCATCACTGTGCCCCATCACTGTGTCCCCATCACTGTGCCCCCATCACTGTGCCCCATCACTGCCCCATCACTGTGCCCCCATCACTGTGCCCCCATCACTGTGCCCCATCACTGTGTCCCCATCACTGTCCCCATCACTGTTATCCCATCACTGTGTCGCCATCACTGTGCCCCATCACTGTGCCCCCCATCACTGTGTCCCCATCACTGTGTCCCCATCACTGTGCCCCCCATCACTGTGTCCCCATCACTGTGTCCCCATCACTGTGCCCCCATCACTGTGTCCCCATCACTGCCCCATCACTGTGCCCCATCACTGTGCCCCCATCACTGTGTCCCCATCACTGCCCCATTACTGTGCCCCATCACTGTGCCCCCATCACTGTGTCCCCATCACTGTGCCCCATCACTGTGCCCCCCATCACTGTGTCCCCATCACTGTGTCCCCATCACTGTGTTCCCATCACTGTGCCCCCCATCACTGTGTCCCCATCACTGTGTCCCCATCACTGTGCCCCATCACTGTGACCCCATCACTGCCCCATCACTTTGTCCCCATCACTGCCCCATCACTGTGCCCCATCACTGTGCCCCCCATCACTGTGCCCTCATCGCTGTGCCCCCATCACTGTGCCCCCCATCACTGTGCCCCCATCACTGTGTCCCCATCACTGTGCCCCCCATCACTGTGCCCCCCATCACTGTGCCCCCATCACTGTGTCCCCATCACTGTGCCCCCATCACTGTGCCCCATCACTGTGCCCCATCACTGTGCCCCCATCACTGTGTCCCCATCACTGTGCCCCCATCACTGTGCCCCATCACTGTGCCCCATCACTGTGCCCCCATCACTGTGCCCCATCACTGTGCCCCCATCACTGTGTCCCCCTCACTGCCCCATCACTGTGCCCCATCACTGCCCCATCACTGTGTCCCCATCACTGCCCCATCACTGTGTCCCCATCACTGCCCCATTACTGTGCCCCATCACTGTGCCCCCCATCACTGTGTACCCATCACTGTGCCCCCATCACTGTGTACCCATCACTGCCCCATCACTGTGCCCCCCATCACTGTGTCCCCATCACTGTGCCCCATCACTGTGCCCCCCATCACTGTGTCCCCATCACTGTGCCCCCCATCACTGCCCCATCACCGTGCCCCCCATCACTGTGTCCCCATCACTGTGCCCCCCATCACTGCCCCATCACTGTGCCCCAGCACTGTGCCCCCCATCACTGCTCCATCACTGTGCCCCCATCACTGTGCCCCCATCACTGCTCCATCACTGTGCCCCCATCACTGTGCCCCCATCACTGTGCCCCCATCACTGCCCCATCACTGTGCCCCCCATCACTGTGCCCCCATCACTGCCCCATCACTGTGCCCCCCATCACTCTGTCCCCATCACTGCCCCATCACTGTGCCCCACATTACTGTGCCCCCATCACTGCCCCATCACTGTGCCCCCATCACTGTGTCCCCATCACTGCCCCATCACTGCCCCATCACTGTGTCCCCATCACTGCCCCATCACTGCCCCATCACAGTGCCCCCATCACTGTGTCCCCATCACTGTGTCCCCATCACTGTGTCCCCATCACTGTGCCCCATCACTGTGTCCCCATCACTGTGTCCCCATCACTGTGCCCCCATCACTGTGTCCCCATCACTGTGCCCCATCACTGTGTCCCCATCACTGTGCCCCATCACTGTGTCCCCATCACTGTGCCCCCATCACTGTGTCCCCATCACTGTGCCCCATCACTGTGCCCCCATCACTGTGTCCCCATCACTGTGTCCCCATCACTGCCCCATCACTGCCCCCCATCACCGTGCCCCATCACTGTGTCCCCATCACTGTGCCCCATCACTGTGTCCCCATCACTGTGCCCCGTCACTGTGTCCCCATCGCTGTGCCCCATCACTGTGTCCCCATCACTGTGTCCCCATCACTGTGCCCCATTACTGTGTCCCCATCACTGTGTCCCCATCACTGTGTCCCCATCGCTGTGCCGCATCACTGTGTCCCCATCACTGTGTCCCCATCACTGTGTCCCCATCACTGTGTCCCCATCACTGTGCCCCATCACTGTGTCCCCATCACTGTGTCCCCATCACTGTGCCCCATCACTGTGTCCCCATCACTGTGTCCCCATCACTGTGCCCCATCACTGTGTCCCCAACACTGTGTCCCCATCATTGTGTCCCCATCACTGTGCCCCAACACTGTGTCCCCATCACTGTGTCCCCATCACTGTGCCCCCCATCACGCCCCATCACTGTGTCACCATCACTGTGTCCCCATCACTGTGCCCCATCACTGTGCCCCCCCATCATTGCCCCATCACTGTGTCCCCATCACTGTGTCCCCATCACTGTGCCCCATCACTGTGCCCCCCATCACTGCCCCATCACCGTGTCCCCATCACTGTGCCCCATCACTGTGTCCCCATCACTGTGTCCCCATCACTGTGCCCCATCACTGTGCCCCCCATCACTGCCCCATCACTGTGCCCCATCACTGTGTCCCCATCACTGTGTCCCCATCACTGTGCCCCATCACTGTGCCCCCCATCACTGCCCCATCACCGTGTCCCCATCACCGTGTCCCCATCACTGTGCCCCATCACTGTGTCCCCATCACTGTGCCCCCCATCACTGCCCCATCACTGTGTCCCCATCACTGTGCCCCCATCACTGTGTCCCCATCACTGTGCCCCCATCACTGTGCCCCATCACTGTGTCCCCATCACTGTGCCCCATTACTGTGCCCCCCATCACTGCCCTATCACTGTGCCCCATCACTGTGTCCCCATCACTGTGCCCCATCACTGTGCCCCCCATTACTGCCCCATCACTGTGCACCCATCACTGCCCCATCACTGTGTCCCCATCACTGTGCCCCATCACTGTGCCCCCCATCACTGCCCCATCACTGTGTCCCCATCACTGTACCCCATCACTGTGTCCCCATCACTGTGTCCCCATCACTGTGCCACATCACTGTGCCCCCCATCACTGCCCCATCACTGTGCCCCAATCACTGTGCCCCCCATCACTGCCCCATCACTGTGTCCCCATCACTGTGCCCCCATCACTGTGTCCCCATCACTGTGCCCCCATCACTGTGCCCCATCACTGTGCCCCATCACTGTGCCCCATCACTGTGTCCCCATCACTGTCCCCATCACTGTGCCCCCATCACTGTGTCCCCATCACTGTGCCCCATCACTGCCCCATCACTGTGCCCCATCACTGTGCCCCCATCACTGTGTCCCCATCACTGCCCCATCACTGTGCCCCATCACTGTGCCCCCATCACTGTGTCCCCATCACTGCCCCATTACTGTGCCCCATCACTGTGCCCCCATCACTGTGTCCCCATCACTGTGCCCCATCTCTGTGCCCCCCATCACTGTGTCCCCATCACTGTGTCCCCATCACTGTGTTCCCATCACTGTGCCCCCCATCACTGTGTCCCCATCACTGTGTCCCCATCACTGTGCCCCATCACTGTGACCCCATCACTGCCCCATCACTTTGTCCCCATCACTGCCCCATCACTGTGCCCCATCACTGTGCCCTCCATCACTGTGCCCTCATCGCTGTGCCCCCATCACTGTGTCCCCATCACTGTGCCCCCATCACTGTGTCCCCATCACTGTGCCCCCATCACTGTGCCCCATCACTGTGCCCCATCACTGTGCCCCCATCACTGTGTCCCCATCACTGTGCCCCCATCACTGTGCCCCATCACTGTGCCCAATCACTGTGCCCCCATCACTGTGCCCCATCACTGTGCCCCCATCACTGTGTCCCCCTCACTGCCCCATCACTGTGCCCCATCACTGCCCCATCACTGTGTCCCCTTCACTGCCCCATCACTGTGTCCCCATCACTGCCCCATTACTGTGCCCCATCACTGTGCCCCCCATCACTGTGTACCCATCACTGTGCCCCCCATCACTGTGTACCCATCACTGCCCCATCACTGTGCCCCCATCACTGTGTCCCCATCACTGTGCCCCATCACTGTGCCCCCCATCACTGTGTCCCCATCACTGTGCCCCCCATCACTGTGTCCCCATCACTGTGCCCCCCATCACTGCCCCATCACTGTGCCCCCCATCACTGTGTCCCCATCACTGTGCCCCCCATCACTGCCCCATCACTGTGCCCCAGCACTGTGCCCCCCATCACTGCTCCATCACTGTGCCCCCATCACTGTGCCCCCATCACTGCTCCATCACTGTGCCCCCATCACTGTGCCCCCATCACTGTGCCCCCATCACTGCCCCATCACTGTGCCCCCCATCACTGTTCCCCCATCACTGCCCCATCACTGTGCCCCCCATCACTCTGTCCCCATCACTGTCCCATCACTGTGCCCCCATCACTGTGTCCCCATCACTGTGGCCCCATCACTGCTCCATCACTGTGCCCCCATCACTGTGCCCCCATCACTGTGCCCCCATCACTGCCCCATCACTGTGCCCCCCATCACTGTGCCCCCATCACTGCCCCATCACTGTTCCCCCATCACTGTGTCCCCATCACTGCCCCATCACTGTGCCCCCATCACTGTGTCCCCATCACTGTGTCCCCATCACTGTGCCCGATCACTGCCCCATCACTGTGCCCCATCACTGTGTCCCCATCACTGTGCCCCCATCACTGTGCCCCATCACTGCCCCATCACTGTGCCCCCATCACTGTGCCCCCATCACTGTGCCCCATCACTGTGTCCCCATCACTGTCCCCATCACTGTTATCCCATCACTGTGTCGCCATCACTGTGCCCCATCACTGCCCCATCACTGTGCCCCCATCACTGTGTCCCCATCACTGCCCCATCACTGTGCCCCATCACTGTGCCCCCATCACTGTGTCCCCATCACTGCCCCATTACTGTGCCCCATCACTGTGCCCCCATCACTGTGTCCCCATCACTGTGCCCCATCACTGTGCCCCCCATCACTGTGTCCCCATCACTGTGTCCTCATCACTGTGTTCCCATCACTGTGCCCCCCATCACTGTGTCCCCATCACTGTGTCCCCATCACTGTGCCCCATCACTGTGACCCCATCACTGCCCCATCACTTTGTCCCCATCACTGCCCCATCACTGTGCCCCATCACTGTGCCCCCCATCACTGTGCCCTCATCGCTGTGCCCCCATCACTGTGCCCCCCATCACTGTGCCCCCATCACTGTGTCCCCATCACTGTGCCCCCCATCACTGTGCCCCCATCACTGTGTCCCCATCACTGTGCCCCCATCACTGTGCCCCATCACTGTGCCCCATCACTGTGCCCCCATCACTGTGTCCCCATCACTGTGCCCCCATCACTGTGCCCCATCACTGTGCCCCATCACTGTGCCCCCATCACTGTGCCCCATCACTGTGCCCCCATCACTGTGTCCACATCACTGTGCCCCATCACTGCCCCATCACTGTGTCCCCATCACTGCCCCATCACTGTGTCCCCATCACTGCCCCATTACTGTGCCCCATCACTGTGCCCCCCATCACTGTGTACCCATCACTGTGCCCCATCACTGTGTACCCATCACTGCCCCATCACTGTGCCCCCCATCACTGTGTCCCCATCACTGTGCCCCATCACTGTGCCCCCCATCACTGTGTCCCCATCACTGTGCCCCCCATCACTGTGTCCCCATCACTGTGCCCCCCATCACTGCCCCATCACCGTGCCCCCCATCACTGTGTCCCCATCACTGTGCCCCCCATCACTGCCCCATCACTGTGCCCCAGCACTGTGCCCCCCATCACTGCTCCATCACTGTGCCCCCATCACTGTGCCCCCATCACTGCTCCATCACTGTGCCCCCATCACTGTGCCCCCATCACTGTGCCCCCATCACTGCCCCATCACTGTGCCCCCCATCACTCTGTCCCCATCACTGCCCCATCACTGTGCCCCCATCACTGTGTCCCCATCACTGTGGCCCCATCACTGCTCCATCACTGTGCCCCCATCACTGTGCCCCCATCACTGTGCCCCCATCACTGCCCCATCACTGTGCCCCACATTACTGTGCCCCCATCACTGCCCCATCACTGTGCCCCCATCACTGTGTCCCCATCACTGCCCCATCACTGCCCCATCACTGTGTCCCCATCACTGCCCCATCACTGCCCCATCACAGTGCCCCCATCACTGTGTCCCCATCACTGTGTCCCCATCACTGTGCCCCATCACTGTGTCCCCATCACTGTGTCCCCATCACTGTGCCCCATCACTGTGTCCCCATCACTGTGCCCCATCACTGTGTCCCCATCACTGTGCCCCCATCACTGTGTCCCCATCACTGTGCCCCATCACTGTGCCCCCATCACTGTGTCCCCATCACTGTGTCCCCATCACTGCCCCATCACTGCCCCCCATCACCGTGCCCCATCACTGTGTCCCCATCACTGTGCCCCATCACTGTGTCCCCATCACTGTGCCCCGTCACTGTGTCCCCATCGCTGTGCCCCATCACTGTGTCCCCATCACTGTGTCCCCATCACTGTGCCCCATCACTGTGTCCCCATCACTGTGTCCCCATCACTGTGTCCCCATCACTGTGCCCCATCACTGTGTCCCCATCACTGTGTCCCCATCACTGTGCCCCATCACTGTGTCCCCATCACTGTGTCCCCATCACTGTGCCCCATCACTGTGTCCCCATCACTGTGTCCCCATCACTGTGCCCCACCACTGTGCCTCCCATCACTGCCCCATCACCGTGTCCCCATCACTGTGCCCCATCACTGTGTCCCCATCACTGTGTCCCCATCACTGTGCCCCATCACTGTGCCCCCCATCACTGCCCCATCACTGTGCCCCATCACTGTGTCCCCATCACTGTGTCCCCATCACTGTGCCCCATCACTGTGCCCCCCATCACTGCCCCATCACCGTGTCCCCATCACCGTGTCCCCATCACTGTGCCCCATCACTGTGTCCCCATCACTGTGCCCCGTCACTGTGTCCCCATCGCTGTGCCCCATCACTGTGTCCCCTTCACTGTGTCCCCATCACTGTGCCCCATCACTGTGTCCCCATCACTGTGTCCCCATCACTGTGTCCCCATCGCTGTGCCGCATCACTGTGTCCCCATCACTGTGTCCCCATCACTGTGTCCCCATCACTGTGCCCCATCACTGTGTCCCCATCACTGTGTCCCCATCACTGTGTCCCCATCACTGTGCCCCATCACTGTGTCCCCATCACTGTGTCCCCATCACTGTGCCCCATCACTGTGTCCCCATCACTGTGTCCCCATCACTGTGCCCCATCACTGTGTCCCCAACACTGTGTCCCCATCATTGTGTCCCCATCACTGTGCCCCAACACTGTGTCCCCATCACTGTGTCCCCATCACTGTGCCCCCCATCACGCCCCATCACTGTGTCACCATCACTGTGTCCCCATCACTGTGCCCCATCACTGTGCCCCCCCATCATTGCCCCATCACTGTGTCCCCATCACTGTGTCCCCATCACTGTGCCCCACCACTGTGCCTCCCATCACTGCCCCATCACTGTGTCCCCATCACTGTGCCCCATCACTGTGTCCCCATCACTGTGTCCCCATCACTGTGCCCCATCACTGTGCCCCCCATCACTGCCCCATCACTGTGCCCCATCACTGTGTCCCCATCACTGTGTCCCCATCACTGTGCCCCATCACTGTGCCCCCCATCACTGCCCCATCACCGTGTCCCCATCACCGTGTCCCCATCACTGTGCCCCATCACTGTGTCCCCATCACTGTGCCCCCCATCACTGCCCCATCACTGTGTCCCCATCACTGTGCCCCCATCACTGTGTCCCCATCACTGTGCCCCCATCACTGTGCCCCATCACTGTGTCCCCATCACTGTGCCCCATTACTGTGCCCCCCATCACTGCCCTATCACTGTGCCCCATCACTGTGTCCCCATCACTGTGCCCCATCACTGTGCCCCCCATTACTGCCCCATCACTGTGCACCCATCACTGCCCCATCACTGTGTCCCCATCACTGTGCCCCATCACTGTGCCCCCCATTACTGCCCCATCACTGTGCACCCATCACTGCCCCATCACTGTGTCCCCATCACTGTGCCCCATCACTGTGCCCCCCATCACTGTGTCCCCATCACCGTGCCCCATCACTGTGCCCCCCATCACTGCCCCATCACTGTGTCCCCATCACTGTACCCCATCACTGTGTCCCCATCACTGTGCCCCATCACTGTGTCCCCATCACTGTGCCCCATCACTGTGCCCCCCCATCATTGCCCCATCACTGTGTCCCCATCACTGTGTCCCCATCACTGTGCCCCATCACTGTGCCCCCCATCACTGCCCCATCACCGTGTCCCCATCACTGTGCCCCATCACTGTGTCCCCATCACTGTGTCCCCATCACTGTGCCCCATCACTGTGCCCCCCATCACTGCCCCATCACTGTGCCCCATCACTGTGTCCCCATCACTGTGTCCCCATCACTGTGCCCCATCACTGTGCCCCCCATCACTGCCCCATCACCGTGTCCCCATCACCGTGTCCCCATCACTGTGCCCCATCACTGTGTCCCCATCACTGTGCCCCCCATCACTGCCCCATCACTGTGTCCCCATCACTGTGCCCCCATCACTGTGTCCCCATCACTGTGCCCCCATCACTGTGCCCCATCACTGTGTCCCCATCACTGTGCCCCATTACTGTGCCCCCCATCACTGCCCTATCACTGTGCCCCATCACTGTGTCCCCATCACTGTGCCCCATCACTGTGCCCCCCATTACTGCCCCATCACTGTGCACCCATCACTGCCCCATCACTGTGTCCCCATCACTGTGCCCCATCACTGTGCCCCCCATCACTGCCCCATCACTGTGTCCCCATCACTGTACCCCATCACTGTGTCCCCATCACTGTGTCCCCATCACTGTGCCACATCACTGTGCCCCCCATCACTGCCCCATCACTGTGCCCCAATCACTGTGCCCCCCATCACTGCCCCATCACTGTGTCCCCATCACTGTGCCCCCATCACTGTGTCCCCATCACTGTGCCCCCATCACTGTGCCCCATCACTGTGCCCCATCACTGTGCCCCATCACTGTGTCCCCATCACTGTCCCCATCACTGTGCCCCCATCACTGTGTCCCCATCACTGTGCCCCATCACTGCCCCATCACTGTGCCCCATCACTGTGCCCCCATCACTGTGTCCCCATCACTGCCCCATCACTGTGCCCCATCACTGTGCCCCCATCACTGTGTCCCCATCACTGCCCCATTACTGTGCCCCATCACTGTGCCCCCATCACTGTGTCCCCATCACTGTGCCCCATCTCTGTGCCCCCCATCACTGTGTCCCCATCACTGTGTCCCCATCACTGTGTTCCCATCACTGTGCCCCCCATCACTGTGTCCCCATCACTGTGTCCCCATCACTGTGCCCCATCACTGTGACCCCATCACTGCCCCATCACTTTGTCCCCATCACTGCCCCATCACTGTGCCCCATCACTGTGCCCTCCATCACTGTGCCCTCATCGCTGTGCCCCCATCACTGTGTCCCCATCACTGTGCCCCCATCACTGTGTCCCCATCACTGTGCCCCCATCACTGTGCCCCATCACTGTGCCCCATCACTGTGCCCCCATCACTGTGTCCCCATCACTGTGCCCCCATCACTGTGCCCCATCACTGTGCCCAATCACTGTGCCCCCATCACTGTGCCCCATCACTGTGCCCCCATCACTGTGTCCCCCTCACTGCCCCATCACTGTGCCCCATCACTGCCCCATCACTGTGTCCCCTTCACTGCCCCATCACTGTGTCCCCATCACTGCCCCATTACTGTGCCCCATCACTGTGCCCCCCATCACTGTGTACCCATCACTGTGCCCCCCATCACTGTGTACCCATCACTGCCCCATCACTGTGCCCCCATCACTGTGTCCCCATCACTGTGCCCCATCACTGTGCCCCCCATCACTGTGTCCCCATCACTGTGCCCCCCATCACTGTGTCCCCATCACTGTGCCCCCCATCACTGCCCCATCACTGTGCCCCCCATCACTGTGTCCCCATCACTGTGCCCCCCATCACTGCCCCATCACTGTGCCCCAGCACTGTGCCCCCCATCACTGCTCCATCACTGTGCCCCCATCACTGTGCCCCCATCACTGCTCCATCACTGTGCCCCCATCACTGTGCCCCCATCACTGTGCCCCCATCACTGCCCCATCACTGTGCCCCCCATCACTGTTCCCCCATCACTGCCCCATCACTGTGCCCCCCATCACTCTGTCCCCATCACTGTCCCATCACTGTGCCCCCATCACTGTGTCCCCATCACTGTGGCCCCATCACTGCTCCATCACTGTGCCCCCATCACTGTGCCCCCATCACTGTGCCCCCATCACTGCCCCATCACTGTGCCCCCCATCACTGTGCCCCCATCACTGCCCCATCACTGTGCCCCCATCACTGTGTCCCCATCACTGCCCCATCACTGTGCCCCCATCACTGTGTCCCCATCACTGTGTCCCCATCACTGTGCCCGATCACTGCCCCATCACTGTGCCCCATCACTGTGTCCCCATCACTGTGCCCCCATCACTGTGCCCCATCACTGCCCCATCACTGTGCCCCCATCACTGTGCCCCCATCACTGTGCCCCATCACTGTGTCCCCATCACTGTCCCCATCACTGTTATCCCATCACTGTGTCGCCATCACTGTGCCCCATCACTGCCCCATCACTGTGCCCCCATCACTGTGTCCCCATCACTGCCCCATCACTGTGCCCCATCACTGTGCCCCCATCACTGTGTCCCCATCACTGCCCCATTACTGTGCCCCATCACTGTGCCCCCATCACTGTGTCCCCATCACTGTGCCCCATCACTGTGCCCCCCATCACTGTGTCCCCATCACTGTGTCCTCATCACTGTGTTCCCATCACTGTGCCCCCCATCACTGTGACCCCATCACTGCCCCATCACTTTGTCCCCATCACTGCCCCATCACTGTGCCCCATCACTGTGCCCCCCATCACTGTGCCCTCATCGCTGTGCCCCCATCACTGTGCCCCCCATCACTGTGCCCCCATCACTGTGTCCCCATCACTGTGCCCCCCATCACTGTGCCCCCATCACTGTGTCCCCATCACAGTGCCCCCATCACTGTGCCCCATCACTGTGCCCCATCACTGTGCCCCCATCACTGTGTCCCCATCACTGTGCCCCCATCACTGTGCCCCATCACTGTGCCCCATCACTGTGCCCCCATCACTGTGCCCCATCACTGTGCCCCCATCACTGTGTCCACATCACTGTGCCCCATCACTGCCCCATCACTGTGTCCCCATCACTGCCCCATCACTGTGTCCCCATCACTGCCCCATTACTGTGCCCCATCACTGTGCCCCCCATCACTGTGTACCCATCACTGTGCCCCATCACTGTGTACCCATCACTGCCCCATCACTGTGCCCCCCATCACTGTGTCCCCATCACTGTGCCCCATCACTGTGCCCCCCATCACTGTGTCCCCATCACTGTGCCCCCCATCACTGTGTCCCCATCACTGTGCCCCCCATCACTGCCCCATCACCGTGCCCCCCATCACTGTGTCCCCATCACTGTGCCCCCCATCACTGCCCCATCACTGTGCCCCAGCACTGTGCCCCCCATCACTGCTCCATCACTGTGCCCCCATCACTGTGCCCCCATCACTGCTCCATCACTGTGCCCCCATCACTGTGCCCCCATCACTGTGCCCCCATCACTGCCCCATCACTGTGCCCCCCATCACTCTGTCCCCATCACTGCCCCATCACTGTGCCCCCATCACTGTGTCCCCATCACTGTGGCCCCATCACTGCTCCATCACTGTGCCCCCATCACTGTGCCCCCATCACTGTGCCCCCATCACTGCCCCATCACTGTGCCCCACATTACTGTGCCCCCATCACTGCCCCATCACTGTGCCCCCATCACTGTGTCCCCATCACTGCCCCATCACTGCCCCATCACTGTGTCCCCATCACTGCCCCATCACTGCCCCATCACAGTGCCCCCATCACTGTGTCCCCATCACTGTGTCCCCATCACTGTGCCCCATCACTGTGTCCCCATCACTGTGTCCCCATCACTGTGCCCCATCACTGTGTCCCCATCACTGTGCCCCATCACTGTGTCCCCATCACTGTGCCCCCATCACTGTGTCCCCATCACTGTGCCCCATCACTGTGCCCCCATCACTGTGTCCCCATCACTGTGTCCCCATCACTGCCCCATCACTGCCCCCCATCACCGTGCCCCATCACTGTGTCCCCATCACTGTGCCCCATCACTGTGTCCCCATCACTGTGCCCCGTCACTGTGTCCCCATCGCTGTGCCCCATCACTGTGTCCCCATCACTGTGTCCCCATCACTGTGCCCCATCACTGTGTCCCCATCACTGTGTCCCCATCACTGTGTCCCCATCACTGTGTCCCCATCACTGTGCCCCATCACTGTGTCCCCATCACTGTGTCCCCATCACTGTGCCCCATCACTGTGTCCCCATCACTGTGTCCCCATCACTGTGCCCCATCACTGTGTCCCCATCACTGTGTCCCCATCACTGTGCCCCACCACTGTGCCTCCCATCACTGCCCCATCACCGTGTCCCCATCACTGTGCCCCATCACTGTGTCCCCATCACTGTGTCCCCATCACTGTGCCCCATCACTGTGCCCCCCATCACTGCCCCATCACTGTGCCCCATCACTGTGTCCCCATCACTGTGTCCCCATCACTGTGCCCCATCACTGTGCCCCCCATCACTGCCCCATCACCGTGTCCCCATCACCGTGTCCCCATCACTGTGCCCCGTCACTGTGTCCCCATCGCTGTGCCCCATCACTGTGTCCCCATCACTGTGTCCCCATCACTGTGCCCCATCACTGTGTCCCCATCACTGTGTCCCCATCACTGTGTCCCCATCGCTGTGCCGCATCACTGTGTCCCCATCACTGTGTCCCCATCACTGTGTCCCCATCACTGTGCCCCATCACTGTGTCCCCATCACTGTGTCCCCATCACTGTGCCCCATCACTGTGTCCCCATCACTGTGTCCCCATCACTGTGCCCCATCACTGTGTCCCCAACACTGTGTCCCCATCATTGTGTCCCCATCACTGTGCCCCAACACTGTGTCCCCATCACTGTGTCCCCATCACTGTGCCCCCCATCACGCCCCATCACTGTGTCACCATCACTGTGTCCCCATCACTGTGCCCCATCACTGTGCCCCCCCATCATTGCCCCATCACTGTGTCCCCATCACTGTGTCCCCATCACTGTGCCCCACCACTGTGCCTCCCATCACTGCCCCATCACTGTGTCCCCATCACTGTGCCCCATCACTGTGTCCCCATCACTGTGTCCCCATCACTGTGCCCCATCACTGTGCCCCCCATCACTGCCCCATCACTGTGCCCCATCACTGTGTCCCCATCACTGTGTCCCCATCACTGTGCCCCATCACTGTGCCCCCCATCACTGCCCCATCACCGTGTCCCCATCACCGTGTCCCCATCACTGTGCCCCATCACTGTGTCCCCATCACTGTGCCCCCCATCACTGCCCCATCACTGTGTCCCCATCACTGTGCCCCCATCACTGTGTCCCCATCACTGTGCCCCCATCACTGTGCCCCATCACTGTGTCCCCATCACTGTGCCCCATTACTGTGCCCCCCATCACTGCCCTATCACTGTGCCCCATCACTGTGTCCCCATCACTGTGCCCCATCACTGTGCCCCCCATTACTGCCCCATCACTGTGCACCCATCACTGCCCCATCACTGTGTCCCCATCACTGTGCCCCATCACTGTGCCCCCCATTACTGCCCCATCACTGTGCACCCATCACTGCCCCATCACTGTGTCCCCATCACTGTGCCCCATCACTGTGCCCCCCATCACTGTGTCCCCATCACCGTGCCCCATCACTGTGCCCCCCATCACTGCCCCATCACTGTGTCCCCATCACTGTACCCCATCACTGTGTCCCCATCACTGTGTCCCAACACTGTGTCCCCATCACTGTGTCCCCATCACTGTGCCCCCCATCACGCCCCATCACTGTGTCCCCATCACTGTGTCCCCATCACTGTGCCCCATCACTGTGCCCCCCCATCATTGCCCCATCACTGTGTCCCCATCACTGTGTCCCCATCACTGTGCCCCACCACTGTGCCTCCCATCACTGCCCCATCACCGTGTCCCCATCACTGTGCCCCATCACTGTGTCCCCATCACTGTGTCCCCATCACTGTGCCCCATCACTGTGCCCCCCATCACTGCCCCATCACTGTGCCCCATCACTGTGTCCCCATCACTGTGTCCCCATCACTGTGCCCCATCACTGTGCCCCCCATCACTGCCCCATCACCGTGTCCCCATCACCGTGTCCCCATCACTGTGTCCCCATCACTGTGCCCCGTCACTGTGTCCCCATCGCTGTGCCCCATCACTGTGTTCCCATCACTGTGTCCCCATCACTGTGCCCCATCACTGTGTCCCCATCACTGTGTCCCCATCACTGTGTCCCCATCGCTGTGCCGCATCACTGTGTCCCCATCACTGTGTCCCCATCACTGTGTCCCCATCACTGTGCCCCATCACTGTGTCCCCATCACTGTGTCCCCATCACTGTGCCCCATCACTGTGTCCCCATCACTGTGTCCCCATCACTGTGCCCCATCACTGTGTCCCCAACACTGTGTCCCCATCATTGTGTCCCCATCACTGTGCCCCAACACTGTGTCCCCATCACTGTGTCCCCATCACTGTGCCCCCCATCACGCCCCATCACTGTGTCACCATCACTGTGTCCCCATCACTGTGCCCCATCACTGTGCCCCCCCATCATTGCCCCATCACTGTGTCCCCATCACTGTGTCCCCATCACTGTGCCCCACCACTGTGCCTCCCATCACTGCCCCATCACCGTGTCCCCATCACTGTGCCCCATCACTGTGTCCCCATCACTGTGTCCCCATCACTGTGCCCCATCACTGTGCCCCCCATCACTGCCCCATCACTGTGCCCCATCACTGTGTCCCCATCACTGTGTCCCCATCACTGTGCCCCATCACTGTGCCCCCCATCACTGCCCCATCACCGTGTCCCCATCACCGTGTCCCCATCACTGTGCCCCATCACTGTGTCCCCATCACTGTGCCCCCCATCACTGCCCCATCACTGTGTCCCCATCACTGTGCCCCCATCACTGTGTCCCCATCACTGTGCCCCCATCACTGTGCCCCATCACTGTGTCCCCATCACTGTGCCCCATTACTGTGCCCCCCATCACTGCCCTATCACTGTGCCCCATCACTGTGTCCCCATCACTGTGCCCCATCACTGTGCCCCCCATTACTGCCCCATCACTGTGCACCCATCACTGCCCCATCACTGTGTCCCCATCACTGTGCCCCATCACTGTGCCCCCCATCACTGCCCCATCACTGTGTCCCCATCACTGTACCCCATCACTGTGTCCCCATCACTGTGTCCCCATCACTGTGCCCCCCATCACTGCCCCATCACTGTGCCCCAATCACTGTGCCCCCCATCACTGCCCCATCACTGTGTCCCCATCACTGTGCCCCCATCACTGTGTCCCCATCACTGTGCCCCCATCACTGTGCCCCATCACTGTGCCCCATCACTGTGCCCCATCACTGTGTCCCCATCACTGTCCCCATCACTGTGCCCCCATCACTGTGTCCCCATCACTGTGCCCCATCACTGCCCCATCACTGTGCCCCATCACTGTGCCCCCATCACTGTGTCCCCATCACTGCCCCATCACTGTGCCCCAACACTGTGCCCCCATCACTGTGTCCCCATCACTGCCCCATTACTGTGCCCCATCACTGTGCCCCCATCACTGTGTCCCCATCACTGTGCCCCATCACTGTGCCCCCCATCACTGTGTCCCCATCACTGTGTCCCCATCACTGTGTTCCCATCACTGTGCCCCCCATCACTGTGTCCCCATCACTGTGTCCCCATCACTGTGCCCCATCACTGTGACCCCATCACTGCCCCATCACTTTGTCCCCATCACTGCCCCATCACTGTGCCCCATCACTGTGCCCTCCATCACTGTGCCCTCATCGCTGTGCCCCCATCACTGTGTCCCCATCACTGTGCCCCCATCACTGTGTCCCCATCACTGTGCCCCCATCACTGTGCCCCATCACTGTGCCCCATCACTGTGCCCCCATCACTGTGTCCCCATCACTGTGCCCCCATCACTGTGCCCCATCACTGTGCCCAATCACTGTGCCCCCATCACTGTGCCCCATCACTGTGCCCCCATCACTGTGTCCCCCTCACTGCCCCATCACTGTGCCCCATCACTGCCCCATCACTGTGTCCCCTTCACTGCCCCATCACTGTGTCCCCATCACTGCCCCATTACTGTGCCCCATCACTGTGCCCCCCATCACTGTGTACCCATCACTGTGCCCCCCATCACTGTGTACCCATCACTGCCCCATCACTGTGACCCCATCACTGTGTCCCCATCACTGTGCCCCATCACTGTGCCCCCCATCACTGTGTCCCCATCACTGTGCCCCCCATCACTGTGTCCCCATCACTGTGCCCCCCATCACTGCCCCATCACTGTGCCCCCCATCACTGTGTCCCCATCACTGTGCCCCCCATCACTGCCCCATCACTGTGCCCCAGCACTGTGCCCCCCATCACTGCTCCATCACTGTGCCCCCATCACTGTGCCCCCATCACTGCTCCATCACTGTGCCCCCATCACTGTGCCCCCATCACTGTGCCCCCATCACTGCCCCATCACTGTGCCCCCCATCACTGTTCCCCCATCACTGCCCCATCACTGTGCCCCCCATCACTCTGTCCCCATCACTGTCCCATCACTGTGCCCCCATCACTGTGTCCCCATCACTGTGCCCCCATCACTGCTCCATCACTGTGCCCCCATCACTGTGCCCCCATCACTGTGCCCCCATCACTGTGTCCCCATCACTGTGTCCCCATCACTGTGCCCGATCACTGCCCCATCACTGTGCCCCATCACTGTGTCCCCATCACTGCCCCATTACTGTGACCCATCACTGTGTCCCCATCACTGTGCCCCCCATCACTGTGTCCCCATCACTGTGTCCCCATCACTGCCCCATCACTGTGCCCCATCACTGTGTCCCCATCACTGTGTCCCCATCACTGTGCCCCCATCACTGTGTCCCCATCACTGCCCCATCACTGTGTCCCCATCACTGTGTCCCCATCACTGTGCCCCATCACTGTGCCCCATCACTGTGTCCCCATCACTGTGCCCCCAGCACTGTGTCCCCATCACTGCCCCATCACTGTGCCCCATCACTGTGCCCCCCATCACTGTGTCCCCATCACTGTGCCCCCATCACTGTGTCCCCATCACTGCCCCATCACTGTGCCCCATCACTGTGTCCCCATCACTGTGTCCCCATCACTGTGCCCCATCACTGTGTCCCCATCACTGTGTCCCCATCGCTGTGACCCCATCACTGTGTCCCCATCACTGTGCCCCCATCACTGTGTCCCCATCACTGTGCCCCATCACTGTGCCCCCATCACTGTGCCCCATCACTGTGCCCCATCACTGTGTCCCCATCACTGCCCCATCACTGTGCCCCATCACTGTGTCCCCATCACTGTGTCCCCATCACTGTGCCCCCCATCACTGTGTCCCCATCACTGTGTCCCCATCACTGCCCCATCACTGTGCCCCATCACTGTGTCCCCATCACTGTGTCCCCATCACTGTGCCCCCATCACTGTGCCCCCATCACTGCCCATCACTGTGCCCCATCACTGTGTCCCCATCACTGTGTCCCCATCACTGTGTCCCCATCACTGCCCCATCACTGTGTCCCCATCACTGTGCCCCATCACTGTGTCCCCATCACTGTGCCCCATCACTGTGTCCCCATCACTGTGCCCCATCACTGTGCCCCATCACTGTGTCCCCATCACTGTGCCCCATCACTGTTTCCCCATCACTGTGCCCCATCACTGCCCCATCACTGTGTCCCCATCACAGTGTCCCCATCACTGTGTCCCCATCACTGCCCCATCACTGCCCCATCACTGCCCCATCACTGTGTCCCCATCACTGTGTCCCCATCACTGTGTCCCCATCACTGCCCCATCACTGCCCCATCACTGTGTCCCCATCACTGCCCCATCACTGTGCCCCCATCACTGTGTCCCCATCACTGCCCCATCACTGTGCCCCATCACTGTGTCCCCATCACTGCCCCATCACTGTGCCCCATCACTGTGTCCCCATCACTGTGCCCCCCATCACTGTGTCCCCATCACTGTGTCCCCATCACTGTGCCCCCATCACTGTGTCCCCATCACTGCCCCATCACTGTGCCCCCATCACTGTGTCCCCATCACTGCCCCATCACTGTGCCCCATCACTGTGTCCCCATCACTGTGTCCCCATCACTGTGCCCCATCACTGTGTCCCCATCACCGTGTCCCCATCACTGTGACCCCATCACTGTGTCCCCATCACTGTGCCCCCATCACTGTGTCCCCATCACTGTGCCCCATCACTGTGCCCCCATCACTGTGCCCCATCACTGTGTCCCCATCACTGTGTCCCCATCACTGTGTCCCCATCACTATGTCCCATCACTGTGCCTCCTCACAGTGCCCCCATCACTGTGCCCCATCACTGTGTCCCCATCACTGTGTCCCCATCACTGTGCCCCATCACTGTGTCCCCATCACTGTGTCCCCATCACTGTGTCCCCATCACTATGTCCCATCACTGTGCCCCATCACTGTGCCCCCATCACTATGTCCCATCACTGTGTCCCCATCACTGTGTCCCCATCACTGTGCCCCATCACTGCCCCATCACTGTGCCCCCCATCACTGTGTCCCCATCACTGCCCCATCACTGTGCCCCCATCACTGTGTCCCCATCACTGTGCCCCCATCACTGATCCATCACTGTGCCCCCATCACTGTGTCCCCATCACTGTGCCCCCATCACTGCTCCATCACTGTGCCCCCATCACTGTGCCCCCATCACTGTGCCCCCATCACTGCCCCATCACTGTGCCCCCCATCACTGTGCCCCCATCACTGCCCCATCACTGTGCCCCCCATCACTGTGTCCCCATCACTGCTCCATCACTGTGCCCCCATCACTGTGTTCCCATCACTGTGCCCCCATCACTGCCCCATCACTGTGCCCCCATCACTGCCCCATCACTGTGCCCCCATCACTGCCCCATCACTGTGTCCCCATCACTGCCCCATCACTGTGCCCCCATCACTGCCCCATCACTGTGCCCCCATCACTGTGTCCCCATCACTGCCCCATCACTGTGTCCCCATCACTGCCCCATCACTGTGCCCCCATCACTGCCCCATCACTGTGCCCCCATCACTGTGTCCCCATCACTGCCCCATCACTGTGCCCCATCACTGTGTCCCCATCACTGCCCCATCACTGTGCCCCATCACTGTGTCCCCATCACTGTGCCCCCCATCACTGTGTCCCCATCACTGTGCCCCCCATCACTGTGTCCCCATCACTGTGTCCCCATCACTGCCCCATCACTGTGTCCCCATCACTGTGTCCCCATCACTGTGTCCCCATCACTGCCCCATCACTGTGTCCCCATCACTGCCCCATCACTGTGCCCCCATCACTGCCCCATCACTGTGCCCCCATCACTGTGTCCCCATCACTGTGTCCCCATCACTGTGTCCCCATCACTGCCCCATCACTGTGTCCCCATCACTGCCCCATCACTGTGCCCCCATCACTGCCCCATCACTGTGCCCCCATCACTGTGTCCCCATCACTGCCCCATCACTGTGCCCCATCACTGTGTCCCCATCACTGCCCCATCACTGTGTCCCCATCACTGCCCCCCATCACCGTGCCCCATCACTGTGTCCCCATCACTGTGCCCCATCACTGTGTCCCCATCACTGTGCCCCATCACTGTGTCCCCATCGATGTGCCCCATCACTGTGTCCCCATCACTGTGTCCCGATCACTGTCCCCATCACTGTGCCCCATCACTGTGTCCCCATCACTGTGCCCCATCACTGTGTCCCCATCACTGTGTCCCCATCACTGTGCCCCATCACTGTGTTCCCATCACTGTGTCCCAATCACTGTGCCCCATCACTGTGTCCCCATCACTGTGTCCGCATCACTGTGTCACCATCACTGTGTCCCCATCACTGTGCCCCATCACTGTGCCCCCCATCACTGCCCCATCACTGTGTCCCCATCACTGTGTCCCCATCACTGTGCCCCATCACTGTGCCCCCCATTACTGCCCCATCACTGTGCCCCCATCACTGTGTCCCCATCACTGTGCCCCCATCACTGTGCCCCATCACTGTGCCCCCCATCACTGCCCCATCACTGTGTCCCCATCACTGTGTCCCCATCACTGTGCCCCATCACTGTGCCCCCCATTACTGCCCCATCACTGTGCCCCATCACTGTGTCCCCATCACTGTGCCCCCATCACTGTGCCCCATCACTGTGCCCCCATCACTGTGCCCCATCACTGTGCCCCCCATCACTGCCCCATCACTGTGCCCCATCACTGTGCCCCCCATCACTGCCCCATCACTGTGTCCCCATCACTGTGCCCCCATCACTGTGTCCCCATCACTGTGCCCCATCACTGTGCCCCCCATCACTGCCCCATCACTGTGTCCCCATCACTGTGTCCCCATTACTGTGCCCCATCACTGTGCCCCCCATCACTGTCCCATCACTGTGTCCCCATCACTGTACCCCATCACTGTGCCCCCATCACTGTGTCCCCATCACTGTGCCCCATCACTGCCCCATCACTGTGCCCCATCACTGTGCCCCCATCACTGTTTCCCCATCACTGCCCCATCACTGTGCCCCATCACTGTGCCCCCCATCACTGTGTCCCCATCACTGTGTCCCCATCACTGTGCCCCCCATCACTGTGTACCCATCACTGTGTCCCCATCACTGTGTCCCCATCACTGTGCCCCATCACTGTGTCCCAATCACTGCCCCATCACTGTGTCCCCATCACTGCCCCATCACTGTGCCCCATCACTGTGCCCCCATCACTGTGCCCTCATTGCTGTGTCCCCATCACTGTCCCCATCACTGTGCCCCCATCACTGTGTCCCCATCACTGTGCCCCATCACTGCCCCATCACTGTGCCCCATCACTGTGCCCCCATCACTGTGTCCCCATCACTGCCCCATCACTGTGCCCCATCACTGTGCCCCCCATCACTGTGTCCCCATCACTGTGTCCCCATCACTGTGCCCCCCATCACTGTGTCCCCATCACTGTGTCCCCATCACTGCCCCATCACTGTGTCCCCATCACTGCCCCATCACTGTGCCCCATCACTGTGCCCCCCATCACTGTGCCCTCATTGCTGTGCCCCCATCACTGTGTCCCCATCACTGTGCCCCCATCACTGTGTCCCCATCACTGTGCCCCATCACTGTGCCCCATCACTGTGCCCCCATCACTGTGTCCCCATCACTGTGCCCCCATCACTGTGCCCCATCACTGCCCCATCACTGCCCCATCACTGTACCCCATCACTGTGCCCCATCACTGTGTCCCCATCACTGTCCCCATCACTGTGCCCCCATCACTGTGTCCCCATCACTGTGCCCCATCACTGCCCCATCACTGTGCCACATCACTGTGCCCCCATCACTGTGTCCCCATCACTGCCCCATCACTGTGCCCCCATCACTGTGTCCCCATCACTGCCCCATCACTGTGCCCCATCACTGTGCCCCCCATCACTGTGTCCCCATCACTGTGCCCCCCATCACTGCCCCATCACTGTGCCCCATCACTGTGCCCCCCATCACTGCCCCATCACTGTGTCCCCATCACTGTGCCCCCATCACTGTGTCCCCATTACTTTGCCCCCATCACTGTGCCCCATCACTGTGTCCCCATCACTGTGCCCCATCACTGTGCCCCCCATCACTGCCCCATCACTGTGCCCCATCACTGTGCCCCCCATCACTGCCCCATCACTGTGTCCCCATCACTGTGCCCCCATCACTGTGTCCCCATCACTGTGCCCCATCACTGTGTCCCCATCACTGTGCCCCATCACTGTGCCCCCCATCACTGCCCCATCACTGTGTCCCCATCACTGTGCCCCATCACTGTGCCCCCCAACACTGCCCCATCACTGTGTCCCCATCACTGTACCCCATCACTGTGCCCCATCACTGTGTCCCCATCACTGTCCCCATCACTGTGCCCCCATCACTGTGTCCCCATCACTGTGCCCCATCACTGCCCCATCACTGTGCCCCATCACTGTGCCCCCATCACTGTGCCCCCATCACTGTGTCCCCATCACTGCCCCATCACTGTGCCCCATCACTGTGTCCCCATCACTGTGTCCCCATCACTGTGCCCCCCATCACTGTGTCCCCATCACTGTGTCCCCATCACTGTGTCCCCATCACTGTGCCCCCCATCACTGTGTCCCCATCACTGTGTCCCCATCACTGTACCCCATCACTGTGTCCCCATCACTGTGCACCCATCACTGTGCCCCCATCACTGTGACCTCATCACTGTGCCCCCATCACTGTGCCCTCATCACTGCCCCACCACTGTACCCCCATCACTGTGCCCCCATCACTGTGCCCCCATCACTGTGCCCTCATCACTGCACCATCACTGTGCCCTCATCACTGCCCCATCACTGTGCCCCATCACTGTGTCCCCATCACTGTGCCCCCATCACTGTGCCCTCATCACTGCACCATCACTGTGCCCTCATCACTGCACCATCACTGTGCCCCCATCACTGTGCCCCCATCACTGTGCCCTCATCACTGCCCCATCACTGTGCCCTCATCACTGCACCATCACTGTGCCCCCATCACTGTGCCCCCATCACTGTGCCCTCATCACTGCCCCATCACTGTGCCCTCATCACTGCACCATCACTGTGCTCCCATCATTGTGCCCCCATCACTGTGCCCCCATCACTGTGCCCTCATCACTGCACCATCACTGTGCCCCCATCACTGTGCCCCCATCACTGTGCCCCCATCACTGTGCCCTCATCACTGCCCCATCACTGTGCCCTCATCACTGTGTCCCCATCACTGTGCCCCCATCACTGTGCCTTCATCACTGCCCCATCACTGTACCCCCATCACTGTGCCCCCATCACTGTGCCCTCATCACTGCCCCATCACTGTTGCCCTCATCACTGCACCATCACTGTGCCCCCATCACTGTGCTCCCATCACTGTGCCCCCATCACTGCACCATCACTGTGCCCCCATCACTGTGACCTCATCACTGTGTCCCCATCACTGTGCCCTCATCACTGCCCCACCACTGTACCCCCATCACTGTGCCCCCATCACTGTGCCCCCATCACTGTGCCCTCTTCACTGCCCCATCACTGTGCCCCATCACTGTGCCCCCATCACTGTGCCCCCATCACTGTGCCCTCATTACTGCCCCATCACTGTGCCCTCATCACTGCACCATCACTGTGCCCCCATCACTGTGTCCCCATCACTGTGCCCCCATCACTGTGCTCCCATCACTGTGCCCCCATCACTGTGCCCCCATCACTGTGCCCCCATCACTGTGCCCTCATCACTGCACCATCACTGTGCCCCCATCACTGTGCCCCCATCACTGTGCCCCCATCACTGTGCCCTCATCACTGCCCCATCACTGTGCCCTCATCACTGTGTCCCCATCACTGTGCCCCCATCACTGTGCCCCCATCACTGTGCCCTCATCACTGCCCCATCACTGTGCCCCCATCACTGTGCCCTCATCACTGCCCCATCACTGTGCTCCCATCACTGCCCCCCCTTCCCCCATCACTGCCAACATTCACAGCACAGCTTGCCAATGTCAAGTGCAAAGGGTAATGTTTGAACAATCCACAGGCAGCTTGTGGCTCGGCACCGATTTCTTCAGCTTGTGAGGAAACGGGCAGCGTAGCAGGCTCAGAGACACAGGCAACACAACGCACCTTCATGTCGGGCACACGGGGGCTCGGAACAGGATCTCTCTCTCTCTCTCTCTCTCAGCCTGTCTCTCTCTCTCTGTATCTCTCTCACTCTCTCTCTCAGTCTGTCTCTCTCTCTCTGTATCTCTCTCACTCTCGCTCTCTGTCTGTCTCTCTCTCTCTTTCAGTCTCTCTGTCTCTCTGTCTCTCTCTCTCTCACACTCTCGCTCGCACTGTCTCTCTGTCTCTCTCTCTGTCTGTCTCTCTCTCTTTCAGTCTCTCTTTCTGTCTGTCTCTCACTCTCTCTATCTCTCACTCTCTCTCTATCTCTCTCTCTGTCTCTCTTTCAGACTCTCTGTCTCTCTCTCACACACTCTCGCTCTCACTCACTCTCTGTGTGTCTCTCTCTCAGTCTCTCTTTCTGTCTCTCTCTCACTGTCGCTCTCACTCTCTCTCTGTCTGTCTCTCTCTCTTTCAGTCTCTCTCTGTCTCTCTCTCACTCTCTCTCTCCCTCACTCTCGCTCTCACTCTCTCACTGTCTCTCGCTCTCTCTCAGTCTCTGTCTATCTTTCTCTCACTCTCACTCTCTGTCTCTGTCTCACTCTCTCTTTCTTTCTCAGTCTCTCACTTTCTTTTGGTCAGTCTCTCTCACTCTTTCTTTCTGTTAGTCTCTCTCTCTGTCTCTCTCAGTCTGTCACTCTCTCTCACTCTCTCTCTCTGTCTTCCTATCTCTCTCTCTCTTTCTCTAACTCTCTCTCTTTCTCACTGTCTCTCTCCCGGCACACCCGGTGGAAAGAAAAGCAGGGTGTGTTTGACTCAGCTTCGTGCTATTTCCACCTCAGGTATCGAGCTGCCATTGGAGGGTTTGCTGAGATCAGTGAGACAGATCCGACTGGTTCAGCCACTCAGCAGAAGTATTTGTTTTGGAGACCAGCAGCAGGGAGTCAGTGCTGAGGAATGTGCAGAACAAGTTATACATATATGGAAAAGGACAGAAAGTACTACAAGCCACAAAGAGCAGGCCCGCGCCACCGACCCCCAGCCCCCACCAGAGCCTGCTGTCAGGGTACAGGCCTACCGAGCATCATCCAACATCGAGTGGATGGTCAACCAGGAGTGCTTAATCCTGCACCACATACTCGCCTCACCATATGTTCACACACTCACACACATACACACACTCACACTCTCACACTCACACACATACACACACTTACACACACACACTCACACTCGTACACTCTCACACACATACACATACACTCACACACACACACTCGTACACTCTCACACACACACTCACAAACTCACACATACGCACAGTCACACACTCACACACACTCACTCATACACTCACACACACACTTACACACACACTCACACACACACTCGTACACTCTCACACACACACTCACAAACTCACACATACGCACAGTCACACACATACACACACTTACACTCACACACTCACACTCACACACATACACACACTTACACACACACACTCGTACACTCTCACACACATACACTCACACTCACACACACACACACACTTACACACACACACTCACACACACTCGTACACTCTCACACACATACACTCACACACACACACACTCGTACACTCTCACACACACACTCACAAACTCACACAAATACACACACTTACACACACACACTCACACACACACTCGTACATTCTCACACACATACACTCACACACACACACACTCGTACACTCACACACATACACATACACTCACACACACACACACTCTCACACTCACACACATACACACACTTACACACACACACTCACACACACACTCGTACACTCTCACACACATACACTCACACACACACACACTCGTACACTCTTACACACATACACATACACTCACACACACACACACTCGTACACTCTCACACACACACTCACAAACTCACACATACGCACAGTCACACACTCACACACACTCACTCATACACTCACACACATACACTCACACACACACTCGTACACTCTCACACACACTCACAAACTCACACATACGCACAGTCACACACTCACACACACTCACTCATACACACACTCACACACACATGCTCACTAACTCACACACTCATGTACACACACACTCACATACACACACACACACACACTCACACTCACACACAAACACTCACACACATACAACACATACTCACACACACACTCACACACTCTCACACATACACATGCACTCACTCACACACACACACACACTCAAAAACTCACACATACGCACAGTCACACACACACACTCACTCATACACTGACACACACATACATTTACTCACACATACACACACTCACACACACACACATGCTCTCACACTCACACACACACGCACACACACTCACACACACACACTAACACACACACTCTCACACTCACATACACACACTCTCATACTCACACACACACACCCTCTCTCACACTCACACACACAAACACTCACACACACACACATACTCACACTCACACACACTCACCCACACACTCACACATACAATGACACTCACACTCTCTCTCACACACACTCACACAAACACACACTCTCACACTCACACACACACACACACACACAGATACACGCACTCTCACACTCACACACACACATTCGCATACTCACACTCAAACACACACATTCGCGCACTCACACCCACACTCTCACACACACTCACACTCACACACACATACACTCACTCACACACACACACACATTCACACACAGACTCACACAAACTCTCTACAAACACACTCACACGCACAAACACACAAACACCCACACACATACACACACACTCACACACATACACATACACACACACTCTCACACTCACACACACTCACACACACTCTCACACACACACATGCTCTCACACTCACACACAAACCCACACACACACACTCTCACACTCACACACACTCTCACACTCACGGGCACACACACTCACACACACACTCACACACTCACACACTCACACATATACTCTCACACTCACACACACACTCTCACATTCACATATACACACACACACTTAGATACACACACACACACTCTCACACTCACACACACAAACACTCTCACACTCACACACACACTCTCATTCACACACACGCACACACACACTCTCACACTCACACACACTCTCACACTCACACACACACACACTCTCACACTCACACACACACACTCTCACACACACACTCACACACACACTCGTACACTCTCACACACATACACATACACTCACACACACACACACTCGTACACTCACACACATACACATACACTCACACACACACACACACTCGTACACTCTCACACACACACTCACAAACTCACACATACGCACAGTCACACACTCACACACACTCACTCATACACACACACACATTTACACACACACACTCACACACACACTCGTACACTCTCACACACACACTCACAAACTCACACATACGCACAGTCACACGCTCACACACACTCACTCATACACACACTCACACACACACGCTCACTAACTCACACACTCACGTACACACACACACTCACACAAAAACACTCACACACATACAACACATACTCACACACACACTCACACACTCTCACACATACACACTCTCATACTCACACACACACACACACCCTCTCTCACACTCACACACACTCTCACACTCACACACACCTCTCACACTCACACACTCTCACACTCACTCACACACTCACACACACACTCTCACACACAAACACACACTCACACACACACAAACGCGCACACTCTCACACTCACACACACTCTCAAACTCTCTCACACACACACACACTCTCACACTCACACTCACACATACATACTCTCACACTCACACACACACACATACTCACACTCACACACACTCACCCACACACTCACACATACAATGCCACTCACACTCTCTCTCACACACACTCACACAAACACACACTCTCACACTCACACACACGCTCACACAGATACACGCACTCTCACACTCACACACACACATTCGCACACTCACACTCAAACACACACATTCGCGCACTCACACCCACTCTCACACACACTCACACTCACACACACATACACTCACTCACACACACACATTCACACACAGACTCACACAAACTCTCTACAAACACACTCACACGCACAAACACACACACACTCACACACATACACACACACTCACACACATACACATACACACACACTCTCACACTCACACACACTCACACACTCTCACACTCACACACTCACACACACACTCTCACACACACACATGCTCTCACACTCACACACAAACGCACGTATACACACTCTCACACTCACACACACTCTCACACTCATGGGCACACACACTCACACACACACACACAGACACACTCACACACTCACACACATACTCTCACACTCACACACACACTCTCACATTCACATATACACACACACTCAGATACACACACACACACACTCTCACACTCACACACACAAACACTCTCACACTCACACACACAATCTCATTCACACACACACAGACACACACTCTCACACTCACACACACTCTCACACACACACACTCTCACAGTCACACACACACACACTCTCACACTCACACACGCATTCACACACATACACAAAGTCACACACACACATTCGCACACTCACACTCAAACACACACATTCGCACACTCACACCCACACTCACACACACATACAATCACTCAGACACACACTCACACACATTCACATAGAGACTCATACATGCTCTCTCACACACACATACTCACACACATACACACTCTCACACTCACACACAGACTCACACAAACTCTCCACACACACTCACTTGCACGCGCACACACACACTATCTCTTACACACATACACTCACTCACACACACACATTCACATAGAGACTCATACATGCTCTCTCACACACACATACTCACACACTCTCACACTGACACACACACACACACTCACACACACTCACACACTCTCACACTCACACACATACTCTCACACACACACTCTCACACTCACACACACAAACACTCTCACACTCACACACACACTCTCATTCACACACACGCACACACACACTCTCACACTCACACACACTCTCACACTCACACACACACACACTCTCACACTCACACACACACACTCTCACACACACACTCACACACACACTCGTACACTCTCACACACATACACATACACTCACACACACACACACTCGTACACTCACACACATACACATACACTCACACACACACACACACTCGTACACTCTCACACACACACTCACAAACTCACACATACGCACAGTCACACACTCACACACACTCACTCATACACACACACATTTACACACACACACTCACACACACACTCGTACACTCTCACACACACACACAAACTCACACATACGCACAGTCACACGCTCACACACACTCACTCATACACACACTCACACACACACGCTCACTAACTCACACACTCACGTACACACACACACTCACATACACACACTCACACACACACACTCACACAAACACACTCACACACATACAACACATACTCACAAACACACTCACACACTCTCACACACACACACTCTCATACTCACACACACACACACACCCTCTCTCACACTCACACACACTCTCACACTCACACACACCTCTCACACTCACACACTCTCACACTCACTCACACACTCACACACACACTCTCACACACAAACACACACTCACACACACACAAACGCGCACACTCTCACACTCACACACACTCTCAAACTCTCTCACACACACACACACTCGCACACTCACACACACACATACATACTCTCACACTCACACACACACACATACTCACACTCACACGCACTCACCCACACACTCACACATACAATGCCACTCACACTCTCTCTCACACACACTCACACAAACACACACTCTCACACTCACACGCACAAATACACACACACTCACACACATACACACACACTCACACACATACACATACGCACCCACTCTCACACTCACACACACTCACACACTCTCACACTCACACACTCACACACACACTCTCACACACACACATGCTCTCACACTCACACACAAACCCACGCACACACACTCTCACACTCACACACACTCTCACACTCACACACACACACACCCTCTCTCACACTCACACACTCTCACACTCACACACTCACACTCACACACACACTCACACACACACACTCTCACACACAAACACACACTCACACACACACAAACGCGCACACTCTCACACTCACACACACTCTCAAACTCTCTCACACACACACACACTCTCACACTCACACACACACATACCTACTCTCACACTCACACACACACACACATACTCACACTCACACACACTCACCCACCCACTCACACATACAATGACACTCACACTCTCTCTCACACACACTCACACAAACACACACTCTCACACTCACACACACACTCACACAGATACACGCACTCTCACACTCACACACACACATTCGCACACTCACACTCAAACACACACATTCGCGCACTCACACCCACACTCTCACACACACTCACACTCACACACACATACACTCACTCACACACACACACACATTCACACACAGACTCACACAAACTCTCTACAAACACACTCACACGCACAAACACACACTCACTCACACACATACACACACACTCACACACATACACATACACACACACTCTCACACTCACACACACTCACACACTCTCACACTCACACACTCACACACACACTCTCACACACACACATGCTCTCACACTCACACACAAACGCACGTATACACACTCTCACACTCACACACACTCTCACACTCATGGGCACGCACACTCACACACACACACACAGACACACTCACACACTCACACACATACTCTCACACTCACACACACACTCTCACATTCACATATACACACACACACTCAGATACACACACACACACACACTCTCACACTCACACACACAATCTCATTCAAACACACACAGACACACACTCTCACACTCACACACACTCTCACACACACACACTCTCACAGTCACACACACACACACTCTCACACTCACACACGCATTCACACACATACACACACTCACACACACACATTCGCACACTCACACTCAAACACACACATTCGCACACTCACACCCACACACACACACATACAATCACTCAGGCACACACTCACACACATTCACATAGAGACTCATACATACTCTCTCACACACACATACTCACACACATACACACTCTCACACTCACACACAGACTCACACAAACTCTCTACACACACTCACTTGCACGCGCACACACACACTATCTCTTACACACATACACTCACTCACACACACACACATTCACATAGAGACTCATACATGCTCTCTCACACACACATACTCACACACTCTCACACTCACACACTCACACACACTCACACACTCTCACACTCACACACACACTCTCACACACACACTCTCACACTCACACACACAAACACTCTCACACTCACACACACACTCTCATTCACACACACGCACACACACACTCTCACACTCACACACACTCTCACACTCACACACACACACACTCTCACACTCACACACACACTCTCACACACACACACTCGTACACTCTCACACACATACACATACACTCACACACACACACACTCGTACACATACACATACACTCACACACACACACACTCGTACACTCTCAC
>NC_091984.1:157930469-157932969 GCF_044704955.1 Pristiophorus japonicus | reverse complement strand
GACTCACACAAACTCTCTACACACACACTCACACGCACGCGCGCACACACACACTCTCACACACACACACACTCACACTCACGGGCACACACACTCACACACACACAGACACAGTCACACACTCACACACATACTCTCACACTCACACACACACTCTCACGTTCACATATACACACACACACTCAGATACACACACACACACACTCTCATACTCACACACACAAACACTCTCACACTCAAACACACACATTCGCACACTCACACCCACACTCTCACACACACTCACACACACATACAATCACTCATACACACACTCACACACACACATTCACATACAGACTCACACAGACTCTCTACACACACACTCACACGCACGCACGCACACACACACTCTCACACACACACACACACTATCTCTTACACACACACACACTCACACAATCACACACATACTCTCACACTCACACACACTCTCACATTCACGCATACACACACACAGATACACACACACTCTCACACTCACACGCACAAACACTCTCACACTCACACACACACTCTCACACTCACACACACACACTCACACAACACACACTAACACACACACACACACTCACACTCACACACACACACTCTCATACTCACACACACACATCCTCTCTCACACACACACACACTCTCACACTCACACACACACACCGTCTCTCACACTCACACACTCTCACACTCACTCACACAATCACACACACACTCACACAGACACACTCTCACACACAAACACACACTCACACACACACAAACACGCTCACTCTCACACTCACACACACTCTCAAACTCTCTCACACACACACACACTCTCACACTCACACACACACATACATACTCTCACACTCACACACACACTCACACACATACACATACTCACACGCACACATTCGCACACTCACACTCAAACACACACATTCGCACACTCACACCCACACTCACACACACATACAATCACTCATACACACACTCACACACATTCACATAGAGACTCATACATGCTCTCTCACACAAAGATACTCACACACACACACACTCTCACACTCACACACAGACTCACACAAACTCTCTACACACACACTCACTTGCACGCGCACACATACACTATCTCTTACACTCACACACATACTCTCTCACACACATACACTCACTCACACACACACACACACACTATCTCTTACACTCACACACACACTCTCTCACACACATACACTCACACACACACATTCACATAGAGACTCATACATGCTCTCTCACACACACATACTCGCACACTCTCACACTCACACACAGACACACACTCACACACACTCACACACTCTCACACTCACACACACACTCTCACACACACACTCACACACACTCACACACTCTCACACTCACACACACACTCTCACACACACACTCTCACACTCACACACACTCACACTCACGGGCACACACACTCACACACACACAGACACACTCACACACTCACACACATACTCTCAAACTCACACACACACTCTCACGTTCACATATACACACACACACTCAGATACACACACACACACACTCTCACACTCACATACACAAACACTCTCACACTCACACACACACTCATTCACACACACACACCCACACACACTCTCACACTCACACACACTCTCACACTCACACACGCACACTCACACTCAAACACACACATTCGCGCACTCACACCCACACTCACACACACTCACACACACATACAATCACTCATACACACACTCACACACACACATTCACACACAGACTCACACAAACTCTCTACACACACTCACACGCACGCACACACACACTCTCACACACACACACACACTATCTCTTACACTCACACACACACTCACACGCACGCACACACACACTCTCACACACACACACACTATCTCTTACACTCACACACACACTCACACAATCACACACATACTCTCACACTCGCACACACTCTCACATTCATGCATACACACACACAGATACACACACACACACTCACACTCACACGCACAAACACTCTCACACTCACATACACACTCTCACACTCACACACACACACTCACACTCACACACACACTAACACACACACACACTCTCACACTCACACACACACGCTCTCATAGTCACACACACACACACACACCCACTCTCACACACACACTCTCACACTCACGCACACACGCTCTCATAGTCACACACACACACACACCCTCTCTCACACACACACTCTCACACTCACACACACACACACCCTCTCTCACAGTCACACACTCTCACACTCACTCACACACTCACACTCACACACACAATCACACACACACACTCTCACACACAAACGCGCACACTCTCACACTCACACACACTCTCAAACTCTCTCACACACACACACACTCTCACACTCACACACACACATACATACTCTCACACTCACACACACTCTCAC
>NC_091984.1:157910469-157912969 GCF_044704955.1 Pristiophorus japonicus | reverse complement strand
CGCACAAACACACTCACACGCACAAATACACACACACACACTCTCACTCACACACACACATACTCTCACACTCAGGCACACACACTCTCACACTCACACACACACACACACTCACACTCACACACACACACACACTCACACACATACACACACTCACACACACACATTCGCACACTCACACCCACACTCTCACACACATATACAATCACTCATACACACAGTCACACACATTCACATAGAGACTCATACATGCTCTCTCACACACACATACTCACACACACACACACTCTCACACTCACACACAGACTCAGACAAACTCTCTACACACACACTCACTTGCACAGGCGCACACACACTATCTCTTACACTCACACACACACTCTCTCACACACATACACTCACTCACACACACACATTCACATAGAGACTCATACATGCTCTCTCACACACACATACTCACACACTCTCACACTCCCACACACAAACACACTCACACACACTCACACACTCTCACACTCACACACACACTCTCACACACACACACACTCTCACACTCACACATACACACATACTCTCACACTCACACACACACACACACTCACACACTCTCACACTCACACACACACTCTCACACTCACACACACTCTCACACTCACGGGCACACACACTCACACACACACACACACACAGACACACTCTCACACTCACACACACACTCTCACACACACACATACTCTCACACTCACACACACACACACACACACACACACTCACACACTCTCACACTCACACACACACTCTCACACTCACACACATTCTCACACTCACGGGCACACACACTCACACACACACAGACACAGTCACACACTCACACACATACTCTCACACTCACACACACACTCTCACGTTCACATATACACACACACACTCAGATACACACACACACACTCTCATACTCACACACACACAAACACTCTCACACTCACACACGCACTCTCATTCACACACACACACACACACACTCTCACACTCTCACACTCACACACGCACACTCACACTCAAACACACACATTCGCGCACTCACACCCACACTCTCACACACACTCACACACACATACAATCACTCATACACACACTCACACACACACATTCACACACAGACTCACACAAACTCTCTACACACACACTCACACGCACGCGCGCACACACACACTCTCACACACACACACACACTCACACTCACGGGCACACACACTCACACACACACAGACACAGTCACACACTCACACACATACTCTCACACTCACACACACACTCTCACGTTCACATATACACACACACACTCAGATACACACACACACACACTCTCATACTCACACACACAAACACTCTCACACTCACACACACACTCTCATTCACACACACACATACACACACACTCTCACACTCTCACACTCACACACGCACACTCACACTCAAACACACACATTCGCGCACTCACACCCACACTCTCACACACACTCACACACACACACATTCGCACACTCACACTCAAACACACACATTCGCGCACTCACACCCACACTCTCACACACACTCACACTCACACACACATACACTCACTCACACACACACACACATTCACACACAGACTCACACAAACTCTCTACAAACACACTCACACGCACAAATACACACACACTCACACACATACACACACACTCACACACATACACATACACACACACTCTCACACACACTCACACACTCTCACACTCACACACTCACACACACACTCACACACACACACATGCTCTCAGACTCACACACACACCCACGCACACACACTCTCACACTCACACTCTCACACTCACGGGCACACACACTCACACACACTCACACACACACACACACACAGACACACTCACACACTCACACACATACTCTCACACTCACACACACACTCTCACATTCACATATACACACACGCACTCAGATACACACACACACACTCTCACACTCACACACACAAACACTCTCACACTCACACCCACACTCTCATTCACACACACACACTCTCACACTCACACACACACTCTTACACTCACACACACACTCTTACACTCACACACACACACACACACACTCACACTCAAACACATACACACACTCACACACACATTCGCACACTCATACTCAAACACACACATTCGCTCACTCACACCCACACTCTCACACACACATACAATCACTCATACACACACTCACACACATTCACATAGAGACTCATACATGCTCTCTCACACACACATACTCACACACACACACTCTCACACTCACACACAGACTCACACAAACTCTCTACACACACACTCACTTGCAAGCGCACACACACACTATCTCTTATACTCACACACGCACTCTCTCACACACATACACTCACTCACACACACACATTCACATAGAGACTCATACATGCTCTCTCACACACACATAATCA
>NC_091984.1:157867969-157905469 GCF_044704955.1 Pristiophorus japonicus | reverse complement strand
CACACTCACTTGCACACGCACACACACACTATCTCTTACACTCACACACACACTCTCTCACACACATACACGCACTCACACACACACATTCACATCGAGACTCATACATGCTCTCTCACACACACATACACACACACTCACACACATACACATACACACACACTCTCACACTCACACACACTCACACACTCTCACACTCACACACTCACACACACACTCTCACACACACACATGCTCTCACACTCACACACAAATCCACGCACACACACTCTCACACTCACACACACTCTCACGGGCACACACACTCACACACACACACACAGACACACTCACACACTCACACACATACTCTCACACTCACACACACACTCTCACATTCACATATACACACACACACTCAGATGCACACACACACACACTCACACTCACACACACAAACACTCTCACACTCGCACACACACACACACACACACACACACACTCACACACATACAATCACTCATACACACACTCACACACACACATTCACATACAGACTCACACACACTCTCTACACACACACTCACACGCACGCGCGCACACACACTCACACACAAACACACACTCAGACACACACAAACGCGCACACTCACACACACTCTCAAACTCTCTCACACATACACACTCTCACACTCACACACACACATACATACTCTCACACTCACACACACACACACACTCACACACACACACATTCACCCACACACTCACACATACAATGACACTCACACTCTCTCTCAGACACACTCACACAAACACACACTCTCACACTCACACACACGCTCACACAGATACACGCACTCTCACACTCACACACACACATTCGCACACTCACTCTCAAACACACACATTCGCGCACTCACACCCACACTCTCACACACACTCACACTCACACACACATACACTCACTCACACACACACACACACATTCACACACAGACTCACACAAACTCTCTACAAACACACTCACACGCACAAACACACACACACTCACACACATACACACACACTCACACACATACACATACACACACACTCTCACACTCATACACACTCACACTCTCACAGTCACACACTCACACACACACTCTCACACACACACATGCTCTCACACTCACACACAAACCCACGCACACACACTCTCACACTCACACACACTCTCACACTCACGGGCACACACACACACACACAGACACACTCACACACTCACACACATACTCTCACACTCACACAAACACTCTCACATTCACATATACACACACACACTCAGATACACACACACACACACTCTCACACTCACACACACAAACACTCTCACACTCACACACACACTCTCATTCACACACACACACACTCTCACACTCACACACACTCTCACACTCACACACACACACACTCTCACACTCACACACACACACACACTCGCTCACACACACACACACACACACACTCACACACATACACACACTCACACACACACATTCGCACACTCACACTCAAACACACACATTTGCACACTCACACACACATACAATCACTCATACCCACACTCACACACATTCACATAGAGACTCATACATGCTCTCTCACACACACATACTCACACACACACACACTCTCACACTCACACACAGACTCACACAAACTCTCTACACACACACTCACTTGCACGCGCACACACACACTATCTCTTACAGTCACACACACACTCTCTCACACACACACTCACACACACACACATTCACATAGAGACTCATACATGCTCTCTCACACACACATACTCACACACTCTCACACTCACACACACACTCACACACACTCACACACTCTCACACTCACACTCTCACACACACACTCTCACACTCACACACACTCTCACACTCACGGGCACACACACTCACACACACACACACAGACACACTCACACACTCACACACATACTCTCACACTCACACACACACTCTCACTTTCACATATACACACACACACTCAGATACACACACACACACTCTCACACTCACACACACAAACACTCTCACACTCACAAAAACTCTCACACTCACACACGCACACTCACACTCAAACACACACATTCGCGCACTCACACCCACACACTCACACACACTCACACACACATACAATCACTCATACACACACTCACACACACACATTCACACACAGACTCACACAAACTCTCTACACACACACTCACATGCACGCGCACACACACACTATCTCTTACAGTCACACACACACTCTCTCACACACATACACTCACTCACACACACACATTCACATAGAGACTCATACATGCTCTCTCACACACACATACTCACACACTCTCACACTCACACACACAAACACACTCACACACACTCACACACTCTCACACTCACACACACACTCTCACACACACACACTCACACACACTCACACACTCTCACACTAACACACACTCTCTCACACACACATATACACACACACACTCAGATACACACACACACACTCTCACACTCACACACACTCTCACACTCACACACACACTCTCATTCACACACACACACACTCTCACACTCTCACACTCACACATGCACACTCACACTCAAACACACGCATTCGCGCATTCACACCCATACTCTCACACACACTCGCACACACATACAATCACTCATACACACACTCACACACACACATTCACACACAGACTCACACAAACTCTCTACACACACACTCACACGCACGCGCGCACACACACACTCTCACACACACACACACACTATCTCTTACACTCACACACACACTCACACAATCACACACATAGTCTCACACTCACACGCACAAACACTCTCACACTCACATACACACACTCTCATACTCACACACACACACACTCTCACACTCACACACACACACACACTCTCACACACACACATGCTCTCACACTCACACACCAACCCACGCACACACACTCTCACACTCACACACACTCTCACACTCACGGGCACACACACTCACACACACACACACAGACACACTCACACACTCACACACATACTCTCACATTCACATATACACACACACACTCAGATACACACACACACACTCACACTCACACACACAAACACTCTCACACTCACACACACACACACACACACACACACACTCACACACATACAATCACTCATACACACACTCACACACACACATTCACATACAGACTCACACAAACTCTCTACACACACACTCACACGCACGCGCGCACACACACACTCTCACACACAAACACACACTCAGAAACACACAAACGCGCACACTCACACACACTCTCAAACTCTCTCACACATACACACTCTCACACTCACACAAACACATACATACTCTCACACTCACACACACACACACTCTCTCACACACACACACTCACCCACACACTCACACATACACTGCCACTCACACTCTCTCTCACACACACTCACACAAACACACACTCTCACACTCACACACACGTTCACACAGATACATGCACTCTCACACTCACACACACACATTCGCACACTCACTCTCAAACACACACATTCGCGCACTCACACCCACACTCTCACACACACTCACACTCACACACACATACACTCACTCACACACACACACACATTCACACACAGACTCACACAAACTCTCTACAAACATACTCACACGCACAAACACACACACACTCACACACATACACACACACTCACACACATACACATACACACACACTCTCACACTCATACACACTCACACTCTCACAGTCACACACTCACACACACACTCTCACACACACACATGCTCTCACACTACCACACAAACCCACGCACACACACTCTCACACTCACACACACTCTCACACTCACGGGCACACACACTCACACACACACACACAGACACACTCACACACTCACACACATACTCTCACACTCACACAAACACTCTCACATTCACATATACACACACACACTCAGATACACACACACACACACTCTCACACTCACACACACAAACACTCTCACACTCACACACACACTCTCATTCACACACACACACACTCTCACACTCACACACACTCTCACACTCACACACACACACGCTCTCACACTCACACACACACACACACACTCTCTCACACACACACACACACACACTCACACACATACACACACTCACACACACACATTCGCACACTCACACTCAAACACACACATTTGCACACTCACACACACATACAATCACTCATACACACACTCACACACATTCACATAGAGACTCATACATGCTCTCTCACACACACATACTCACACACACACACACACTCTCACACTCACACACAGACTCACACAAACTCTCTACACACACACTCACTTGCACGCGCACACACACACTATCTCTTACAGTCACACACACACTCTCTCACACACATACACTCACTCACACACACACATTCACATAGAGACTCATACATGCTCTCTCACACACACATACTCACACACTCTCACACTCACACACACACTCACACACACTCACACACTCTCACACTCACACACGCACTCTCACACACACACTCTCACACTCACACACACTCTCACACTCACGGGCACACACACTCACACACACACACACACACAGACACACTCACACACTCACACACATACTCTCACACTCACACACACACTCAGATACACACACACACTCTCACACTCACACACACAAACACTCTCACACTCACAAAAACTCTCACACTCACACACGCACACTCACACTCAAACACACACATTCGCGCACTCACACCCACACACTCACACACACTCACACACACATACAATCACTCATACACACACTCACACACACACATTCACACACAGACTCACACAAACTGTCTACACACACACTCACATGCACGCGCACACACACACTATCTCTTACAGTCACACGCACACTCTCTCACACACATACACTCACTCACACACACACATTCACATAGAGACTCATACATGCTCTCTCACACACACATACTCACACACTCTCACACTCACACACACACTCTCACACACACACACACTCACACACACTCACACACTCTCACACTAACACACACTCTCTCACACACACATATACACACACACACTCAGATACACACACACACACTCTCACACTCACACACACTCCCACACTCACACACACACTCTCATTCACACACACACATACTCTCACACTCTCACACTCACACACGCACACTCACACTCAAACACACGCATTCGCGCATTCACACCCACACTCTCACACACACTCGCACACACATACAATCACTCATACACACACTCACACACACACATTCACACACAAACTCACACAAACTCTCTACACACACACTCACACGCACGCGCGCACACACACACTCTCACACACACACACACACTATCTCTTACACTCACACACACACTCACACAATCACACACATAGTCTCACACTCACACGCACAAACACTCTCACACTCACATACACACACTCTCATACTCACACACACACACACTCTCACACTCACACACACACACACACACTCTCACACACACACGTGCTCTCACACTCACACACCAACCCACGCACACACACTCTCACACTCACACACACTCTCACACTCACGGGCACACACACAAACACACACACACATACACAAACGCGCACACTCTCACACTCACACACACTCTCAAACTCTCTCACACACACACACACTCTCACACTCACACACACACATACATACTCTCACACTCACACACACACACACACACACACCCTCATACTCACACTCACACACACTCACCCACCCACTCACACATACAATGACATTCACACTCTCTCTCACACACACTCACACAATCACACACTCTCATACTCACACACACACTCACACAGATACACGCACTCTCACACTCACACACACACATTCGCACACTCACACTCAAACACACACATTCGCGCACTCACACCCACACTCTCACACACACTCACACTCACACACACATACACTCACTCACACACACAAACACACATTCACACACAGACTCACACAAACTCTCTACAAACACACTCACACGCTCAAATACACACACACTCACACACATACACACACACTCACACACATACACATACACACACACTCTCACACTCACACACACTCACACACTCTCACACACACACATGCTCTCACACTCACACACAAACCCATGCACACACACTCTCACACTCACACACACTCTCACACTCACACACACACCCTCTCTCACACTCACATACTCTCACACTCACTCACACACTCACACTCACACACACACTCACACACACACCCTCTCACACACAAACACACACTCACACACACACAAACGCGCACACTCTCACACTCACACACACTCTCAAACTCTCTCACACACACACACTCTCACACTCACACACACACATACATACTCTCACACTCACACACACAAACACTCACACACACACACATAATCACACTCACACACACTCACCCACACACTCACACATACAATGACACTCACACTCTCTCTCACACACACTCACACAAACACACACTCTCACACTCACATACACACTCACACAGATACACGCACTCTCACACTCACACACACACATTCGCACACTCACACTCAAACACACACATTCGTGCACTCACACCCACACTCTCACACACACTCACACTCACACACACATACACTCACTCACACACACACACACATTCACACACAGACTCACACAAACTCTCTACAAACACACTCACACGCACAAATACACACACACTCACACACATACACACACACTCACACACATACACATACACACACACTCTCACACTCACACACACTCACACTCTCACACTCACACACTCACACACACACTCACACACACACACATGCTCTCAGACTCACACACAAACCCACGCACACACACTCTCACACTCACACACACTCTCACACTCACGGGCACACACACTCACACACACTCACACACACACACACACACACAGACACACTCACACACTCAAACACATACTCTCATACTCACACACACACTCTCACATTCACATATACACACACACACTCAGATACACACACACACACTCTCACACTCACACACACAAACACTCTCACACTCACACACACACTCTCATTCACACACACGCACACACACACTCTCACACTCACACACACACACTCTCACACTCACACACAGACACTCTCACACTCACACACACACACACTCTCACACTCACAGACACACACACACTCACACTCAAACACATACACACACTCACACACACACATTCGCACACTCACACTCAAACACACACAGTCGCACACTCACACCCACACTCTCACACACACATACAATCACTCATACACACTCTCACACACATTCACATAGAGACTCATACATGCTCTCTCACACACACATACTCACACACACACACACTCTCACACTCACACACAGACTCACACAAACTCTCTACACACACACGCACTTGCACGCGCACACACACACTATCTCTTACACTCACACACACACTCTCTCACACACATACACTCACTCACACACACACATTCACATAGAGACTCATACATGCTCTCTCACACACACATACTCACACACTCTCACACTCACACACACACACACACACACACACTTACACACTCTCACACTCACACACACACTCTCACACACACACTCTCACACTCACACACACTCTCACACTCACGGGCACACACACTCTCACACACACACACAGACACACTCACACACTCACACACATACTCTCACACTCACACACACACTCTCACGTTCACATATACACACACACACTCAGATACACACACACACACTCTCACACTCACACACACAAACACTCTCACACTCACACACACACTCTCATTCACACACACACACATACACTCTCACACTCACACACGCACACTCACACTCAAACTCACACATTCGCGCACTCACACCCACACTCTCACACACACTCACACACACATACAATCACTCATACATACACTCACACACACACATTCACATACAGACTCACACAAACACTCTACACACACACTCACACGCACGCGCGCACACACACACTCTCACACACACACACTATCTCTTACACTCACACACACACTCACACAATCACACACATACTCTCACACTCACACACACTCTCGCATTCACGCATACACACACGCAGATACACACACACACACACTCTCACACTCACACGCACAAACACTCTCACACTCACACACACTCTCTCACACTCACACACACTCACACTCTCACACTCAAACACACTAACACACACACTCTCACACTCACACACACACACTCTCATACACACACACACACACACACACACACAACCTCTCTCACACTCACACACACTCTCACACTCACACACAAACACACCCTCTCTCACACTCACACACTCTCACACTCACTCACACACTCACACTCGCACACACACTCACACAGACACACTCTCACACACAAACACACACTCACACACACACAAACGTGCACACTCTCACACTCACACACACTCTCAAAATCTCTCACACACACACACACTCTCACACTCACACACACACATACATACTCTCACACTCAAACACACAAACACACACACACACACATACTCACACTCACACACACTCACCCACACACTCACACATACAATGACACTCACACTCTCTCTCACACACACTCACACAAACACACACTCTCACACTCACACACACACTCACACAGATACACGCACTCTCACACTCACACACACATTCGCACATTCACACTCACACACACACATTCGCCCACTCACACTCAAACACACACATTCGCGCACTCACACCCACACTCTCACACACACTCACACACACATACACTCACTCACACACACACACACATTCACACACAGACTCACACAAACTCTCTACAAACACACTCACACACACTCTCACACTCACGGGCACACACACTCACACACACTCACACACACACATACACACTCACACACTCACACACATACTCTCACACTCACACACACACTCTCACATTCACATATACACACATACACTCAGATACACACACACTCTCACACTCATACACACACACACACTCACACTCACACGCACACACACTCTCATTCACACACATGCACACACACACTCTCACACTCACACACACTCTCACACTCACACACACACACACACTCTCACACTCACACACACACACAGTCTCACACTCACACACACACACTCTCACACTCACACACACACACACACTCACACTCACACACACACACACTCTCATTCACACACATGCACACACACACTCTCACACTCACACACACTCTCACACTCACACACACACACACACTCTCACACTCACACACACACACAGTCTCACACTCACACACACACACTCTCACACTCACACACACACACACACACACACACACTCACACACATACACACACTCACACCCACACTCTCACACACACTCACTCACACATCCAATCACTCATACACACACTCAGACACACATATTCGCACACTCACACCCACACTCACACACACATAAAATCACTCATACACACACTCACACACATTCACATAGAGACTCATACATGCTCTCTCACACACACATACTCACACACGCACACTCTCACACTCACACACACACTCTCACATTCACATATACACTCACACACTCAGATACACACACACACACTCTCACACTCACACACACAGACACTCTCACATTCACACACACTCTCACTTTCACACTCACACACACACACATGGTCTCACATCTACACACACACGCACACACACTCTCACACTCACACTCACACACACTCTCACACTCAAACACAAACACACTAACCACAATTATTCACACACACACACACACTCACACAATCACACACATACTCTCACACTCACACACACTCTCACATTCACACATACACACACACAGATACACACACACACACTCTCACACTCACACGCACACACACTCTCACACTCACACACACACTCTCACACTCTCACACACACACACTCTCATACTCACACACACACACACACACCCTCTCTCACAATCACACACACTCTCACACTCACACACACACACCCTCTCTCACACTCACACACTCTCACACTCACTCACACACTCACACTCACACACACACTCACACACACACACACTCACACACAAACACACACTCACACACACACAAACGCGCACACTCTCACACTCACACACACACACCCTCTCTCACACTCACACACTCTCACACTCACTCACACACTCACACTCACACACACACTCACACACACACACTCTCACACACAAACACACACTCACACACACACAAACGCGCACACTCTCACACTCACACACACACTCAAACTCTCTCTCACACACACACACACTCACACTCACACACTCACATACATACTCTCACACTCACACACACACACACTCACACACACACATACTCACACTCACACACACTCATCCACACACTCACACATACAATGACACTCACAATCTCTCACACACACTCACACAAACACACACTCTCACACTCACACACACGCTCACACAGATACACGCACTCTCACACTCACACACACACATTCGCACACTCACTCTCAAACACACACATTCGCGCACTCACACCCACACTCTCACACACACTCACACTCACACACACATACACTCACTCACACACACACACACATTCACACACAGACTCACACAAACTCTATACAAACACACTCACACGCACAAACACACACACACTCACACACATACACACACACACACATACACATACACACACTCTCACAGTCACACACACTCACACACTCTCACACTCACACACTCATACATACACACACACAGACACATACACACTCACAAACATACTCTCACACTCACACACACACTCTCACATTCAGATATACACACACACACTCAGATACATACACACACACTCTCACACTCACACACACAAACACTCTCACACTCACACACACACTCACACACACATACAATCATTCATACACACACTCACACACATTCACATAGAGACTCATACATGCTCTCTCACACACACATACTCACACACACACACACTCTCACACTCACACACACACACACTCTCACACTCACACACACACTAACACACACACATACTCTCATAGTCACACACACACTCACGCCCACACTCACACACACATACAATCACTCATACACACACTCACACACATTCTCATAGAGACTCATACATGCTCTCTCACACATACACACTCACACTCACACACACACTCTCACATTCACATATACACTCACACACTCAGATACACACACACACACTCTCACACTCACACACACAAACACTCTCACATTCACACACACACTCTCATTCACACACACACACACTCTCACTTTCACACTCACACACACACACACACTCTCACACTCACACACAGACTCACACAAACTCTCTACACACACACTCACTTGCACGCGCACACACACACACTATCTCTTACAGTCAAACACACACTCTCTCACACACATACACTCACTCACACACACACATTCACATAGAGACTCATACATGCTCTCTCACACACACATACTCACACACTCTCACACTCACACACACACTCACACACACTCACACACTCTCACACTCACACACACACTCTCACACACACACTCTCACACTCACACACACTCTCACACTCACGGGCTCACACACACACACAGACACACTCACACACATACTCTCACACTCACACACACACTCTCACGTTCACATATACACACACACACTCAGATACACACACACACACTCTCACACTCACACACACAAACACTCTCACACTCACAAAAACTCTCACACTCACACACGCACACTCACACTCAAACACACACATTCGCGCACTCACACCCACACACTCACACACACTCACACACACATACAATCACTCATACACACACTCACACACACACATTCACACACAGACTCACACAAACTCTCTACACACACACTCACATGCACGCGCACACACACACTATCTCTTACAGTCACACGCACACTCTCTCACACACATACACTCACTCACACACACACATTCACATAGAGACTCATACATGCTCTCTCACACTCATACACACAAACACACTCACACACACTCACACACTCTCACACTCACACACACACTCTCACACACACACACTCACACACACTCACACACTCTCACACTCACACACACTCTCTCACACACACATATACACACACACACTCAGATACACACACACACACTCTCATACTCACACACACAAACACTCTCACACTCACACACACACTCTCATTCACACACACACACACTCTCACACTCTCACACTCACACACGCACACTCACACTCAAACACACGCATTCGCGCATTCACACCCACACTCTCACACACACTCACACACACATACAATCACTCATACACACACTCACACACACACATTCACACACAGACTCACACAAACTCTCTACACACACACTCACACGCACGCACGCACACACACACTCTCACACACACACACACACTATCTCTTACACTCACACACACACTCACACAATCACACACATAGTCTCACACTCACACGCACAAACACTCTCACACTCACATACACACACTCTCATACTCACACACACACACACTCTCACACTCACACACACACACACACACACACTCACACACACACATGCTCTCACACTCACACACAAACCCACGCACACACACTCTCACACTCACACACTCTCTCACACTCACGGGCACACACACAAACACACACACACATACACAAACGCGCACACTCTCACACTCACACACACTCTCAAACTCTCTCACACACACACACACACTCTCACACTCACACACACACATACATACTCTCACACTCACACACACACACACACACACACTCATACTCACACTCACACACACTCACCCACCCACTCACATATACAATGACATTCACACTCTCTCTCACACACACTCACACAAACACACACTCTCACACTCACACACACACTCACACAGATACACGCACTCTCACACTCACACACACACATTCGCACACTCACACTCAAACACACACATTCGCGCACTCACACCCACACGCTCACACACACTCACACTCACACACACATACACTCACTCACACACACACACACACACATTCACACACAGACTCACACAAACTCTCTACAAACACACTCACACGCACAAATACACACACACTCACACACATACACACACACTCACACACATACACATACACACACACTCTCACACTCACACACACTCACACACTCTCACACTCACACACTCACACACACACTCTCACACACACACATGCTCTCACACTCACACACAAACCCACGCACACACACTCTCACACTCACACACACTCTCACACTCACACACACACACACCCTCTCTCACACTCACACACTCTCACACTCACTCACACACTCACACTCACACACACACTCACACACACACACTCTCACACACAAACACACACTCACACACACACAAACGCGCACACTCTCACACTCACACACACTCTCAAACTCTCTCACACACACACACACTCTCACACTCACACACACACATACATACTCTCACACTCACACACACAAACACTCACACACACACATAATCACACTCACACACACTCACCCACACACTCACACATACAATGACACTCACACTCTCTCTCACACACACTCACACAAACACACACTCTCACACTCACATACACACTCACACAGATACACGCACTCTCACACTCACACACACACATTCGCACACTCACACTCAAACACACACATTCGTGCACTCACACCCACACTCTCACACACACTCACACTCACACACATACACACACACTCACACACATACACATACACACACACTCTCACACTCACACACACTCTCACACTCACACATTCGCACACTCACACTCAAACACACACATTCGCACACTCACACCCACACTCTCACACACACATACAATCACTCATACACACTCTCACACACATTCACATAGAGACTCATACATGCTCTCTCACACACACATACTCACACACACACACACTCTCACACTCACACACAGACTCACACAAACTCTCTACACACACACTCTCACACACACACACACACTATCTCTTACACTCACACACACACTCACACAATCACACACATAGTCTCACACTCACACGCACAAACACTCTCACACTCACATACACACACTCTCATACTCACACACACACACACTCTCACACTCACACACACACACACACACACACTCACACACACACATGCTCTCACACTCACACACAAACCCACGCACACACACTCACACACACTCTCACACTCACGGGCACACACACAAACACACACACACATACACAAACGCGCACACTCTCACACTCACACACACTCTCAAACTCTCTCACACACACACACACTCTCACACTCACACACACACATACATACTCTCACACTCACACACACACACACACACACACTCATACTCACACTCACACACACTCACCCACCCACTCACATATACAATGACACTCACACTCTCTCTCACACACACTCACACAAACACACACTCTCACACTCACATACACACTCACACAGATACACGCACTCTCACACTCACACACACACATTCGCACACTCACACTCAAAGACACACATTCGTGCACTCACACCCACACTCTCACACACACTCACACTCACACACATACACACACACTCACACACATACACATACACACACACTCTCACACTCACACACACTCACACACACACACATGCTCTCAGACTCACACACACACCCACGCACACACACTCTCACACTCACACACACTCTCACACTCACGGGCACACACACTCACACACACTCACACACACACACACAGACACACTCACACACTCACACACATACTCTCACACTCACACACACACTCTCACATTCACATATACACACACACACTCAGATACACACACACACACTCTCACACTCACACACACAAACACTCTCACACTCACACACACACTCTCATTCACACACACACGCACACACACACTCTAACACTCACACACACTCTCACACTCACACACACACACACTCTCACACTCACACACAGACACTCTCACACTCACACGCACACACACTCTCACACTCACAGACACACCCACACTCACACTCAAACACATACACACACTCAAACACATACACACACTCACACACACACACATTCGCACACTCACACTCAAACACACACATTCGCACACTCACACCCACACTCTCACACACACATACAATCACTCATACACACTCTCACACACATTCACATAGAGACTCATACATGCTCTCTCACACACACATACTCACACACACACACACTCTCACACTCACACACAGACTCACACAAACTCTCTACACACACACTCACTTGCACGCGCACACACACACTATCTCTTACACTCACACACACACTCTCTCACACACATACACTCACTCACACACACACATTCACATAGAGACTCATACATGCTCTCTCACACACACATGGTCACACACTCTCACACTCACACACACACACACTCACACACACTTACACACTCTCACACTCACACACACACTCACACACACACACTCTCACACTCACACACACTCTCACACTCACACACACACTCTCACACACACACTCTCACACTCACACACACTCTCACACTCACGGGCACACACACTCACACACACACACACAGACACACTCACACACTCACACACATACTCTCACACTCACACACACACTCTCACGTTCACATATACACACACACACTCAGATACACACACACACACTCTCACACTCACACACACAAACACTCTCACACTCACACACACACTCTCATTCACACACACACACATACACTCTCACACTCACACACGCACACTCACACTCAAACTCACACATTCGCGCACTCACACCCACACTCTCACACACACTCACACACACATACAATCACTAATACATACACTCACACACACACATTCACATACAGACTCACACACACTCTCACATTCACGCATACACACACACAGATACACACACACACACTCTCACACTCACACGCACAAACACTCTCACACTCACACACACACTCTCACACTCACACACACACACTCTCACACTCACACACACTAACACACACACTCTCACACTCACACACACACACTCTCATACACACACACACACAACCTCTCTCACACTCACACACACTCTCACACTCACACACACTCTCAAACTCTCTCTCACACACACACTCTCACACTCACACACACACATACATGCTCTCACACTCACACACACAAACACACACACACACACATGCTCACACTCACACACACTCACCCACACACTCACACATACAATGACACTCACACTCTCTCTCACACACACTCACACAAACACACACTCTCACACTCACACCCACACTCACACAGATACACGCACTCTCACACTCACACACACACATTCGCACATTCACACTCACACACACACATTCGCCCACTCACACTCAAACACACACATTCGCGCACTCACACCCACACTCTCACACACACTCACACACACATACAATCACTCACACACACACACACATTCACACACAGACTCACACAAACTCTCTACAAACACACTCACACGCACAAACACACACCCACTCACACACATACACACACACTCACACACATACACATACCCACACACATGGTCTCACACCTACACACACTCACACACTCTCACACACACACACTCACACACACTCTCACACTCAAACACAAACACACTCACCACAATTATTCACACACACACACACTCACACAATCACACACATACTCTCACACTCACACACACTCTCACATTCACACATACACACACACAGATACACACACACACACTCTCACACTCACACGCACAAACACTCTCACACTCACACACACACTCTCACACTCACACACACACACACTCTCATACTCACACACACACACACACACACCCTCTCTCACACTCACACACACTCTCACACTCACACACACACACCCTCTCTCACACTCACACACTCTCACACTCACTCACACACTCACACTCACACACACACTCACACACACACACTCACACACAAACACACACTCACACACACACAAACGCGCACACTCTCACACTCACACACACACACCCCCTCTCACACTCACACATTCTCACACTCACTCACACACTCACACTCACACACACACTCACACACACACACTCTCACACACAAACACACACTCACACACTCACAAACGCGCACACTCTCACACTCACACACACACTCAAACTATCTCACACACACACACACACTCACACTCACACACACACATACATACTCTCACAGTCACACACACACACACTCACACACACACACATACTCACACTCACACACACTCACCCACACACTCACACATACACTGCCACTCACACTCTCTCTCACACACACTCACACAAACACACACTCTCACATTCACACACACGCTCACACAGATACACGCACTCTCACACTCACACACACACATTCGCACACTCACTCTCAAACACACACATTCGCGCACTCACACCCACACTCTCACACACACTCACACTCACACACACATACACTCACTCACACACACACACACATTCACACACAGACTCACACAAACTCTCTACAAACACACTCACATGCACAAACACACACACACTCACACACATACACACACACACACATACACATACACACACTCTCATACTCACACACACTCACACACTCTCACACTCACACACTCACACATACACACACACAGACACACTCACACACTCACACACATACTCCCACACTCTCACACACTCTCACATTCAGATATACACACACTCAGATACATACACACTCACACACACACTCACACACACATACAATCACTCATACACACACTCACACACATTCACATAGAGACTCATACATGCTCTCTCACACACACATACTCACACACACACTCTCACACTCACACACACACACACTCTCACACTCACACACACACTAACACACACACACACTCTCATAGTCACACACATACTCACACCCACACTCACACACATACAATCACTCATACACACACTCACACACATTCTCATAGAGACTCATACATGCTCTCTCACACACACACACTCACACTCACACACACACTCTCACATTCACATATACACTCACACACTCAGATACACACACACACACTCTCACACTCACACACACAAACACTCTCACATTCACACACACACTCTCATTCACACACACACACACACACTCTCACTTTCACATTCACACACACACACACACTCTCACACTCACACACAGACTCACACAAACTCTCTACACACACACTCACTTGCACGCGCACACACACACTATCTCTTACACTCACACACACACTCTCTCACACACATACACTCACTCACACACACACACATTCACATAGAGACTCATACATGCTCTCTCACACACACATACTCACACACTCTCACACTCACACACACACTCACACACACTCACACACTCTCACACTCACACACACACTCACACACACACACTCTCACACTCACACACACTCTAACACTCACGGGCTCACACACACACACACAGACACACTCACACACTCACACACATACTCTCACACTCACACACACACTCTCACGTTCACATATACACACACACACTCAGATACACACACACACACTCTCACACTCACACACACAAACACTCTCACACTCACAAAATCTCTCACACTCACACACGCACACTCACACTCAAACACACACATTCGCGCACTCACACCCACACACTCACACACACTCACACACACATACAATCACTCATACACACACTCACACACACACATTCACACACAGACTCACACAAACTCTCTACACACACACTCACATGCACGCGCACACACACACTATCTCTTACAGTCACACGCACACTCTCTCACACACATACACTCACTCACACACACACATTCACATAGAGACTCATACATGCTCTCTCACACACACATACTCACACACTCTCACACTCACACACACAAACACACTCACACACACTCACACACTCTCACACTCACACACACACTCTCACACACACACACACTCACACACACTCACACACTCTCACACTCACACACACTCTCTCACACACACATATACACACACACACTCAGATACACACACACACTCTCACACTCACACACACAAACACTCTCACACACACACACTCTCATTCACACACACACACACTCTCACCCTCACACACGCACACTCACACTCAAACACACGCATTCGCGCATTCACACCCACACTCTCACACACACTCACACACACATACAATCACTCATACACACACTCACACACACACATTCACACACAGACTCACACAAACTCTCTACACACACACTCACACGCACGCGCGCACACACACACTCTCACACACACACACACACTATCTCTTACACTCACACACACACTCACACAATCACACACATAGTCTCACACTCACACGCACAAACACTCTCACACTCACATACACACACTCTCATACTCACACACACACACACTCTCACACTCACACACACACACACACACACTCTCACACACACACATGCTCTCACACTCACACACAAACCCACGCACACACACTCTCACACTCACACACACTCTCACACTCACACACACTCTCACACTCACGGGCACACACACAAACACACACACACATACACAAACGCGCACACTCTCACACTCACACACACTCTCAAACTCTCTCACACACACACACACTCTCACACTCACACACACACATACATACTCTCACACTCACACACACACACACACACACACACACACACCCTCATACTCACACTCACATACACTCACCCACCCACTCACACATACAATGACATTCACACTCTCTCTCACACTCACACACACACTCACACAGATACACGCACTCTCACACTCACACACACACATTCGCACACTCACACTCAAACACACACATTCGCGCACTCACACCCACACGCTCACACACACTCACACTCACACACACATACACTCACTCACACACACACACACACATTCACACACAGACTCACACAAACTCTCTACAAACACACTCACACGCACAAACACACACCCACTCACACACATACACACACACTCACACACATACACATACCCACACACATGGTCTCACACCTACACACACTCACACACTCTCACACACACACACTCACACACACTCTCACACTCAAACACAAACACACTCACCACAATTATTCACACACACACACACACACTCACACAATCACACACATACTCTCACACTCACACACACTCTCACATTCACACATACACACACACAGATACACACACACACACTCTCACACTCACACGCACAAACACTCTCACACTCACACACACACTCTCACACTCACACACACACACACTCTCATACTCACACACACACACACACACACCCTCTCTCACACTCACACACACTCTCACACTCACACACACACACCCTCTCTCACACTCACACACTCTCACACTCACTCACACACTCACACTCACACATACACTCACACACACACACACTCACACACAAACACACACTCACACACACACAAACGCGCACACTCTCACACTCACACACACACACCCCCTCTCACACTCACACATTCTCACACTCACTCACACACTCACACTCACACACACACTCACACACACACACTCTCACACACAAACACACACTCACACACTCACAAACGCGCACACTCTCACACTCACACACACACTCAAACTCTCTCACACACACACACACACTCACACTCACACACACACATACATACTCTCACAGTCACACACACACACACTCACACACACACACACACTCACACTCACACACACTCACCCACACACTCACACATACACTGCCACTCACACTCTCTCTCACACACACTCACACAAACACACACTCTCACATTCACACACACGCTCACACAGATACACGCACTCTCACACTCACACACACACATTCGCACACTCACTCTCAAACACACACATTCGCGCACTCACACCCACACTCTCACACACACTCACACTCACACACACATACACTCACTCACACACACACACACATTCACACACAGACTCACACAAACTCTCTACAAACACACTCACACGCACAAACACACACACACTCACACACATACACACACACACACATACACATACACACACTCTCATACTCACACACACTCACACACTCTCACACTTACACACTCACACATACACACACACAGACACACTCACACACTCACACACATACTCCCACACTCTCACACACTCTCACATTCAGATATACACACACTCAGATACATACACACTCACACACACACTCACACACACATACAATCACTCATACACACACTCACACATATTCACATAGAGACTCATACATGCTCTCTCACACACACATACTCACACATACACTCTCACACTCACACACACACACACTCTCACACTCACACACACACTAACACACACACACACTCTCATAGTCACACACATACTCACACCCACACTCACACACATACAATCACTCATACACACACTCACACACATTCTCATAGAGACTCATACATGCTCTCTCACACACACACACTCACACTCACACACACACTCTCACATTCACATATACACTCACACACTCAGATACACACACACACACTCTCACACTCACACACACAAACACTCTCACATTCACACACACACTCTCATTCACACACACACACACACACTCTCACTTTCACATTCACACACACACACACACTCTCACACTCACACACAGACTCACACAAACTCTCTACACACACACTCACTTGCACGCGCACACACACACTATCTCTTACACTCACACACACACTCTCTCACACACATACACTCACTCACACACACACATTCACATAGAGACTCATACATGCTCTCTCACACACACATACTCACACACTCTCACACTCACACACACACTCACACACACTCACACACTCTCACACTCACACACACACTCACACACACACACTCTCACACTCACACACACTCTCACACTCACGGGCTCACACACACACACACAGACACACTCACACACTCACACACATACTCTCACACTCACACACACACTCTCACGTTCACATATACACACACACACTCAGATACACACACACACACTCTCACACTCACACACACAAACACTCTCACACTCACAAAATCTCTCACACTCACACACGCACACTCACACTCAAACACACACATTCGCGCACTCACACCCACACACTCACACACACTCACACACACATACAATCACTCATACACACACTCACACACACACATTCACACACAGACTCACACAAACTCTCTACACACACACTCACATGCACGCGCACACACACACTATCTCTTACAGTCACACGCACACTCTCTCACACACATACACTCACTCACACACACACATTCACATAGAGACTCATACATGCTCTCTCACACACACATACTCACACACTCTCACACTCACACACACAAACACACTCACACACACTCACACACTCTCACACTCACACACACACTCTCACACACACACACACTCACATACACTCACACACTCTCACACTCACACACACTCTCTCACACACACATATACACACACACACTCATATACACACACACACTCTCACACTCACACACACAAACACTCTCACACACACACACACTCTCATTCACACACACACACACTCTCACACTCACACACGCACACTCACACTCAAACACACGCATTCGCGCATTCACACCCACACTCTCACACACACTCACACACACATACAATCACTCATACACACACTCACACACACACATTCACACACAGACTCACACAAACTCTCTACACACACACTCACACGCACGCGCGCACACACACACTCTCACACACACACACACTATCTCTTACACTCACACACACACTCACACAATCACACACATAGTCTCACACTCACACGCACAAACACTCTCACACTCACATACACACACTCTCATACTCACACACACACACACTCTCACACTCACACACACACACACACACACTCTCACACACACACGTGCTCTCACACTCACACACACTCTCACACTCACGGGCACACACACAAACACACACACACATACACAAACGCGCACACTCTCACACTCACACACACTCTCAAACTCTCTCACACACACACACACTCTCACACTCACACACACACATACATACTCTCACACTCACACACACACACACACACACACACACACCCTCATACTCACACTCACATACACTCACCCACCCACTCACACATACAATGACATTCACACTCTCTCTCACACTCACACACACACTCACACAGATACACGCACTCTCACACTCACACACACACATTCGCACACTCACACTCAAACACACACATTCGCGCACTCACACCCACACGCTCACACACACTCACACTCACACACACATACACTCACTCACACACACACACACACATTCACACACAGACTCACACAAACTCTCTACAAACACACTCACACGCACAAATACACACACACTCACACACATACACACACACTCACACACATACACATACACACACACTCTCACACTCACACACACTCACACACTCTCACACTCACACACTCACACACACACTCTCACACACACATGCTCTCACACTCACACACAAACCCACGCACACACACTCTCACACTCACACACTCACACACACACACACCCTCTCTCACACTCACACACTCTCACACTCACTCACACACTCACACTCACACACACACTCACACACACACACTCTCACACACAAACACACACTCACACACACACAAACGCGCACACTCTCACACTCACACACACTCTCAAACTCTCTCACACACACACACACTCTCATTCACACACACACACACACACTCTCACTTTCACATTCACACACACACACACACTCTCACACTCACACACAGACTCACACAAACTCTCTACACACACACTCACTTGCACGCGCACACACACACTATCTCTTACACTCACACACACACTCTCTCACACACATACACTCACTCACACACACACATTCACATAGAGACTCATACATGCTCTCTCACACACACATACTCACACACTCTCACACTCACACACACACTCACACACACTCACACACTCTCACACTCACACACACACTCACACACACACACTCTCACACTCACACACACTCTCACACTCACGGGCTCACACACACACACACAGACACACTCACACACTCACACACATACTCTCACACTCACACACACACTCTCACGTTCACATATACACACACACACTCAGATACACACACACACACTCTCACACTCACACACACAAACACTCTCACACTCACAAAATCTCTCACACTCACACACGCACACTCACACTCAAACAAACACATTCGCGCACTCACACCCACACACTCACACACACTCACACACACATACAATCACTCATACACACACTCACACACACACATTCACACACAGACTCACACAAACTCTCTACACACACACTCACATGCACGCGCACACACACACTATCTCTTACAGTCACACGCACACTCTCTCACACACATACACTCACTCACACACACACATTCACATAGAGACTCATACATGCTCTCTCACACACACATACTCACACACTCTCGCACTCACACACACAAACACACTCACACACACTCACACACTCTCACACTCACACACACACTCTCACACACACACACACTCACACACACTCACACACTCTCACACTCACACACACTCTCTCACACACACATATACACACACACACTCAGATACACACACACACTCTCACACTCACACACACAAACACTCTCACACACACACACACACTCTCATTCACACACACACACACTCTCACACTCACACACGCACACTCACACTCAAACACACGCATTCGGCATTCACACCCACACTCTCACACACACTCACACACACATACAATCACTCATACACACACTCACACACACACATTCACACACAGACTCACACAAACTCTCTACACACACACTCACACGCACGCGCGCACACACACACTCTCACACACACACACACACTATCTCTTACACTCACACACACACTCACACAATCACACACATAGTCTCACACTCACACGCACAAACACTCTCACACTCACATACACACACTCTCATACTCACACACACACTCTCACACTCACACACACACACACACACACTCTCACACACACACATGCTCTCACACTCACACACAAACCCACGCACACACACTCTCACACTCACACACACTCTCACACTCACACACACTCTCACACTCACGGGCACACACACAAACACACACACACATACACAAACGCGCACACTCTCACACTCACACACACTCTCAAACTCTCTCACACACACACACACTCTCACACTCACACACACACATACATACTCTCATACTCACACACACACACACACACACACACACACACCCTCATACTCACACTCACATACACTCACCCACCCACTCACACATACAATGACATTCACACTCTCTCTCACACACACTCACACAAACACACACTCTCATACTCACACACACACTCACACAGATACACGCACTCTCACACTCACACACACACATTCGCACACTCACACTCAAACACACACATTCGCGCACTCGCACCCACACGCTCACACACACTCACACTCACACACACATACACTCACTCACACACACACACACATTCACACACAGACTCACACAAACTCTCTACAACCACACTCACACGCACAGATACACACACACTCACACACATACACACACACTCACACACATACACATACACACACACTCTCACACTCACACACACTCACACACTCTCACACTCACACACTCACTCACACACTCTCACACACACATGCTCTCACACTCACACACAAACCCACGCACACACACTCTCACACTCACACACACTCTCACACTCACACACACACACACCCTCTCTCACACTCACACACTCTCACACTCACTCACACACTCACACTCACACACACACTCACACACACACACTCTCACACACAAACACACACTAACACACACACAAACGCGCACACTCTCACACTCACACACACTCTCAAACTCTCTCACACACACATACATTCTCACACTCACACACACACATACATACTCTCACACTCACACACACAAACACTCACACACACACACATAATCACACTCACACACACTCACCCACACACTCACACATACAATGACACTCACACTCACACACACACACACTCACACAAACACACACTCTCACACTCACATACACACTCACACAGATACACGCACTCTCACACTCACACACACACATTCGCACACTCACACTCAAACACACACATTCGTGCACTCACACCCACACTCTCACACACACTCACACTCACACACACATATACTCACTCACACACACACACACATTCACACACAGACTCACACAAACTCTCTACAAACACACTCACACGCACAAATACACACACACTCACACACATACACACACACTCATACACATACACATACACACACACTCTCACACTCACACACACTAACACACTCTCACACTCACACACTCACACACACACTCACACACACACACATGCTCTCAGACTCACACACAAACCCACGCACACACACTCTCACACTCACACGCACTCTCACACTCACGGGCACACACACTCACACACACTCACACACACACACACACAGACACACTCACACACAAACACATACACACACTCAAACACATACACACACTCACACACACACATTCGCACACTCACACTCAAACACACACATTCGCACACTCACACCCACACTCTCACACACACATACAATCACTCATACACACTCTCACACACATTCACATAGAGACTCATACATGCTCTCTCACACACACATACTCACACACACACACACTCTCACACTCACACACAGACTCACACAAACTCTCTACACACACACTCACTTGCACGCGCACACACACACTATCTCTTACACTCACACACACACTCTCTCACACACATACACTCACTCACACACACACATTCACATAGAGACTCATACATGCTCTCTCACACACACATACTCACACACTCTCACACTCACACACACACACACTCACACACACTTACACACTCTCACACTCACACACACTCTCACACTCACAGGCACACACACTCACACACACACACACAGACACACTCACACACTCACACACATACTCTCACACTCACACACACACTCTCACGTTCATATATACACACACACACTCAGATACACACACACACACTCTCACACTCACACACACAAACACTCTCACACTCACACACACACTCTCATTCACACACACACACATACACTCTCACACTCACACACGCACACTCACACTCAAACTCACACATTCGTGCACTCACACCCACACTCTCACACACACTCACACACACATACAATCACTCATACATACACTCACACACACACATTCACATACAGACTCACACAAACTCTCTACACACACACTCACACGCACGCGCGCACACACACACTCTCACACACACACACTATCTCTTACACTCACACACACACTCACACAATCATACACATACTCTCACACTCACACACACTCTCACATTCACGCATACACACACACAGATACACACACACACACACTCTCACACTCACACGCACAAACACTCTCACACTCACACACACACTCTCACACTCACACACACACACACTCTCACACTCACACACACTAACACACACACTCTCACACTCACACACACACACTCTCATACACACACACACACAACCTCTCTCACACTCACACACACTCTCACACTCACACACACACACACTCTCTCACACTCACACACACACACACACACAACCTCTCTCACACTCACACACACATACACTCTCACACTCACACACACACATACATACTCTCACACTCACACACACAAACACTCACACACACACACATAATCACACTCACACACACTCACCCACACACTCACACATACAATGACACTCACACTCTCTCTCACACACACTCACACAAACACACACTCTCACACTCACATACACACTCACACATTTACACGCACTCTCACACTCACACACACACATTCGCACACTCACACTCAAACACACACATTCGTGCACTCACACCCACACTCTCACACACACTCACACTCACACACACATATACTCACTCACACACACACACACATTCACACACAGACTCACACAAACTCTCTACAAACACACTCACACGCACAAATACACACACACTCACACACATACACACACACTCACACACATACACATACACACACACTCTCACACTCACACACACTCACACACTCTCACACTCAAACACTCACACACACACTCACACACACACACATGCTCTCAGACTCACACACAAACCCACGCACACACACTCTCACACTCACACGCACTCTCACACTCACGGGCACACACACTCACACACACTCACACACACACACAGACACACTCACACACAAACACATACACACACTCAAACACATACACACACTCACACACACACATTCGCACACTCACACTCAAACACACACATTCGCACACTCACACCCACACTCTCACACACACATACAATCACTCATACACACTCTCACACACATTCACATAGAGACTCATACATGCTCTCTCACACACACATACTCACACACACACACACTCTCACACTCACACACAGACTCACACAAACTCTCTACACACACACTCACTTGCACGCGCACACACACACTATCTCTTACACTCACACACACACTCTCTCACACACATACACTCACTCACACACACACATTCACATAGAGACTCATACATGCTCTCTCACACACACATACTCACACACTCTCACACTCACACACACACACACTCACACACACTTACACACTCTCACACTCACACACACACTCACACACACACACTCTCACACTCACACACACTCTCACACTCACGGGCACACACACTCACACACACACACACAGACACACTCACACACTCACACACATACTCTCACACTCACACACACACTCTCACGTTCATATATACACACACACACTCAGATACACACACACACACTCTCACACTCACACACACAAACACTCTCACACTCACACACACACTCTCATTCACACACACACACATACACTCTCACACTCACACACGCACACTCACACTCAAACTCACACATTCGTGCACTCACACCCACACTCTCACACACACTCACACACACATACAATCACTCATACATACACTCACACACACACATTCACATACAGACTCACACAAACTCTCTACACACACACTCACACGCACGCGCGCACACACACACTCTCACACACACACACACTATCTCTTACACTCACACACACACTCACACAATCATACACATACTCTCACACTCACACACACTCTCACATTCACGCATACACACACACAGATACACACACACACACACTCTCACACTCACACGCACAAACACTCTCACACTCACACACACACTCTCACACTCACACACACACACACTCTCACACTCACACACACTAACACACACACTCTCACACTCACACACACACACTCTCATACACACACACACACACACACACAACCTCTCTCACACTCACACACACTCTCACACTCACACACACACACACACTCTCACACTCACACACACACACACACACACACACACAACCTCTCTCACACTCACACACACATACACTCTCACACTCACACACACACATACATACTCTCACACTCACACACACAAACACTCACACACACACACATAATCACACTCACACACACTCACCCACACACTCACACATACAATGACACTCACACTCTCTCTCACACACACTCACACAAACACACACTCTCACACTCACATACACACTCACACATTTACACGCACTCTCACACTCACACACACACATTCGCACACTCACACTCAAACACACACATTCGTGCACTCACACCCACACTCTCACACACACTCACACTCACACACACATATACTCACTCACACACACACACACATTCACACACAGACTCACACAAACTCTCTACAAACACACTCACACGCACAAATACACACACACTCACACACATACACACACACTCACACACATACACATACACACACACTCTCACACTCACACACACTCACACACTCTCACACTCAAACACTCACACACACACTCACACACACACACATGCTCTCAGACTCACACACAAACCCACGCACACACACTCTCACACTCACACGCACTCTCACACTCACGGGCACACACACTCACACACACTCACACACACACACAGACACACTCACACACAAACACATACACACACTCAAACACATACACACACTCACACACACACATTCGCACACTCACACTCAAACACACACATTCGCACACTCACACCCACACTCTCACACACACATACAATCACTCATACACACTCTCACACACATTCACATAGAGACTCATACATGCTCTCTCACACACACATACTCACACACACACACACTCTCACACTCACACACAGACTCACACAAACTCTCTACACACACACTCACTTGCACGCGCACACACACACTATCTCTTACACTCACACACACACTCTCTCACACACATACACTCACTCACACACACACATTCACATAGAGACTCATACATGCTCTCTCACACACACATACTCACACACTCTCACACTCACACACACACACACTCACACACACTTACACACTCTCACACTCACACACACACTCACACACACACACTCTCACACTCACACACACTCTCACACTCACGGGCACACACACTCACACACACACACACAGACACACTCACACACTCACACACATACTCTCACACTCACACACACACTCTCACGTTCATATATACACACACACACTCAGATACACACACACACACTCTCACACTCACACACACAAACACTCTCACACTCACACACACACTCTCATTCACACACACACACATACACTCTCACACTCACACACGCACACTCACACTCAAACTCACACATTCGTGCACTCACACCCACACTCTCACACACACTCACACACACATACAATCACTCATACATACACTCACACACACACATTCACATACAGACTCACACAAACTCTCTACACACACACTCACACGCACGCGCGCACACACACACTCTCACACACACACACACTATCTCTTACACTCACACACACACTCACACAATCATACACATACTCTCACACTCACACACACTCTCACATTCACGCATACACACACACAGATACACACACACACACACTCTCACACTCACACGCACAAACACTCTCACACTCACACACACACTCTCACACTCACACACACACACACTCTCACACTCACACACACTAACACACACACTCTCACACTCACACACACACACTCTCATACACACACACACACACACACACAACCTCTCTCACACTCACACACACTCTCACACTCACACACACACACACACTCTCACACTCACACACACACACACACACACACACACAACCTCTCTCACACTCACACACACATACACTCTCACACTCACACACACACATACATACTCTCACACTCACACACACAAACACTCACACACACACACATAATCACACTCACACACACTCACCCACACACTCACACATACAATGACACTCACACTCTCTCTCACACACACTCACACAAACACACACTCTCACACTCACATACACACTCACACATTTACACGCACTCTCACACTCACACACACACATTCGCACACTCACACTCAAACACACACATTCGTGCACTCACACCCACACTCTCACACACACTCACACTCACACACACATATACTCACTCACACACACACACACATTCACACACAGACTCACATAAACTCTCTACAAACACACTCACACGCACAAATACACACACACTCACACACATACACACACACTCACACACATACACATACACACACACTCTCACACTCACACACACTCACACACTCTCACACTCACACACTCACACACACACTCACACACACACACATGCTCTCAGACTCACACACAAACCCACACACACACACTCTCACACTCACACGCACTCTCACACTCACGGGCACACACACTCACACACACTCACACACACACACAGACACACTCACACACAAACACATACACACACTCAAACACATACACACACTCACACACACACATTCGCACACTCACACTCAAACACACACATTCGCACACTCACACCCACACTCTCACACACACATACAATCACTCATACACACTCTCACACACATTCACATAGAGACTCATACATGCTCTCTCACACACACATACTCACACACACACACACTCTCACACTCACACACAGACTCACACAAACTCTCTACACACACACTCACTTGCACGCGCACACACACACTATCTCTTACACTCACACACACACTCTCTCACACACATACACTCACTCACACACACACATTCACATAGAGACTCATACATGCTCTCTCACACACACATACTCACACACTCTCACACTCACACACACACACACTCACACACACTTACACACTCTCACACTCACACACACACTCACACACACACACTCTCACACTCACACACACTCTCACACTCACGGGCACACACACTCACACACACACACACAGACACACTCACACACTCACACACATACTCTCACACTCACACACACACTCTCACGTTCATATATACACACACACACTCAGATACACACACACACACTCTCACACTCACACACACAAACACTCTCACACTCACACACACACTCTCATTCACACACACACACATACACTCTCACACTCACACACGCACACTCACACTCAAACTCACACATTCGTGCACTCACACCCACACTCTCACACACACTCACACACACATACAATCACTCATACATACACTCACACACACACATTCACATACAGACTCACACAAACTCTCTACACACACACTCACACGCACGCGCGCACACACACACTCTCACACACACACACTATCTCTTACACTCACACACACACTCACACAATCATACACATACTCTCACACTCACACACACTCTCACATTCACGCATACACACACACAGATACACACACACACACACTCTCACACTCACACGCACAAACACTCTCACACTCACACACACACTCTCACACTCACACACACACACACTCTCACACTCACACACACTAACACACACACTCTCACACTCACACACACACACTCTCATACACACACACACACACACACACAACCTCTCTCACACTCACACACACTCTCACACTCACACACACACACACTCTCACACTCACACACACACACACACACAACCTCTCTCACACTCACACACACATACACTCTCACACTCACACACACACATACATACTCTCACACTCACACACACAAACACTCACACACACACACATAATCACACTCACACACACTCACCCACACACTCACACATACAATGACACTCACACTCTCTCTCACACACACTCACACAAACACACACTCTCACACTCACATACACACTCACACATTTACACGCACTCTCACACTCACACACACACATTCGCACACTCACACTCAAACACACACATTCGTGCACTCACACCCACACTCTCACACACACTCACACTCACACACACATATACTCACTCACACACACACACACATTCACACACAGACTCACACAAACTCTCTACAAACACACTCACACGCACAAATACACACACACTCACACACATACACACACACTCACACACATACACATACACACACACTCTCACACTCACACACACTCACACACTCTCACACTCACACACTCACACACACACTCACACACACACACATGCTCTCAGACTCACACACAAACCCACGCACACACACTCTCACACTCACACGCACTCTCACACTCACGGGCACACACACTCACACACACTCACACACACACACAGACACACTCACACACAAACACATACACACACTCAAACACATACACACACTCACACACACACATTCGCACACTCACACTCAAACACACACATTCGCACACTCACACCCACACTCTCACACACACATACAATCACTCATACACACTCTCACACACATTCACATAGAGACTCATACATGCTCTCTCACACACACATACTCACACACACACACACTCTCACACTCACACACAGACTCACATAAACTCTCTAAACACACACTCACTTGCACGCGCACACACACACTATCTCTTACACTCACACACACACTCTCTCACACACATACACTCACTCACACACACACATTCACATAGAGACTCATACATGCTCTCTCACACACACATACTCACACACTCTCACACTCACACACACACACACTCACACACACTTACACTCACACACACACTCACACACACACACTCTCACACTCACACACACTCTCACACTCACGGGCACACACACTCACACACACACACACAGACACACTCACACACTCACACACAAACTCTCACACTCACACACACACTCTCACGTTCATATATACACACACACACTCAGATACACACACACACACTCTCACACTCACACACACAAACACTCTCACACTCACACACACACTCTCATTCACACACACACACATACACTCTCACACTCACACACGCACACTCACACTCAATCTCACACATTCGCGCACTCACACCCACACTCTCACACACACTCACACACACATACAATCACTCATACATACACTCACACACACACATTCACATACAGACTCACACAAACTCTCTACACACACACTCACACGCACGCGCGCACACACACACTCTCACACACACACACTATCTCTTACACTCACACACACACTCACACAATCACACACATACTCTCACACTCACACACACTCTCACATTCACGCATACACACACACAGATACACACACACACACACTCTCACACTCACACGCACAAACACTCTCACACTCACACACACACTCTCACACTCACACACACACACACTCTCACACTCACACACACTAACACACACACTCTCACACTCACACACACACACTCTCATACACACACACACACACACACAACCTCTCTCACACTCACACACACTCTCACACTCACACACACTCTCAAACTCTCTCACACACACACACTCACACTCACACACACACATACATACTCTCACACTCACACACACAAACACACACACACACACATACTCACACTCACACACACTCACCCACACACTCACACATACAATGACACTCACACTCTCTCTCACACACACTCACACAAACACACACTCTCACACTCACACACACACTCACACAGATACACGCACTCTCACACTCACACACACACATTCGCACATTCACACTCACACACACACATTCGCCCACTCACACTCAAACACACACATTCGCGCACTCACACCCACACTCTCACACACACTCACACACACATACACTCACTCACACACACACACACATTCACACACAGACTCACACAAACTCTCTACAAACACACTCACACGCACAAACACACACACACTCACACACATACACACACACTCACACACATACACATACCGACACACTCTCACACTCACACTCACACACAAACCCACGCACACACACTCTCACACTCACACACACTCTCACACTCACGGGCACACACACTCACACACACTCACACACACACACAGACACACTCACACACTCACACACATACTCTCACACTCACACACACACTCTCACATTCACATATACACACACACACTCAGATACACACACACACTCTCACACTCACACACACAAACACACTCACTCTCACACTCACACACACTCTCACACTCAAACACACACACACACTCACACACACACACAGTCTCACACTCACACACACACACTCTCACACTCACACACACACACACACACACACACTCACACACATACACACACTCACACCCACACTCTCACACACACTCACTCACACATACAATCACTCATACACACACTCAGACACACACATTCGCACACTCACACCCACACTCACACACACATACAATCACTCATACACACACTCACACACATTCACATAGAGACTCATACATGCTCTCTCACACACACATACTCACACACACACACTCTCACACTCACACACACACTCTCACATTCACATATACACTCACACACTCAGATACACACACACACACTCTCACACTCACACACACAAACACTCTCACATTCACACACTCACTCTCACTTTCACACTCACACACACACACATGGTCTCACACCTACACACACACGCACACACACTCTCACACTCACACTCACACACACTCTCACACTCAAACGCAAACACACTCACCAAAATTACTCACACACACACACACACTCACACAATCACACACATACTCTCACACTCACACACACTCTCACATTCACACATACACACACACAGATACACACACACACACTCTCACACTCACACGCACAAACACTCTCACACTCACACACACACTCTCACACTCACACACACACACACTCTCATACTCACACACACACACACCCTCTCTCACACTCACACACACTCTCACACTCACACACACACACCCTCTCTCACACTCACACACTCTCACACTCACTCACACACTCACACTCACACACACACTCACACACACACACACTCACACACAAACACACACTCACACACACACAAACGCGCACACTCTCACACTCACACACATAAGCCCTCTCTCACACTCACACACTCTCACACTCACTCACACACTCACACTCACACACACACTCACAAACACACACTCTCACACACAAACACACACTCACACACACACAAA
>NC_091984.1:157857969-157862969 GCF_044704955.1 Pristiophorus japonicus | reverse complement strand
ATACTCTCACACTCACACACACACACACTCACTCTCACACTCACACACATACACACACTCACACACACACACACTCTCACACACACATACTCACACTCACACACACTCACCCACACACTCACACATACAATGACAAACACACACTCTCACACTTACACACACGCTCACACAGATACACGCACTCTCACACTCACACACACACATTCGCACACTCACTCTCAAACACACACATTCGCGCACTCACACCCACACTCTCACACACTCACACACACATACACTCACTCACACACACACACACATTCACACACAGACTCACACAAACTCTCTACAAACACACTCACACGCACAAACACACACACACTCACACACATACACACACACTCACACACATACACACACACTCTCACACTCAAACACACACTCACACACACACATACTCTCTCTCTCACACACACACACACACACTCACTCACACACACAATAACAGACAAACCCACACATTCGCATATTCACATCCACACTCTCACACACACTCACTCACACTCTCACGCACACACACACACTCTCACACTCACTCACACACTCACTCACACACACACTCACACACAAACTCACACACACACACTCTCACACACACTCACACACAAACACACACACACACATACACTCACTCACACACACTCATTCACATAGAGAATCATACATGCTCTCTCTAACACACACACTCACACACACACACACTCTCATACTCACACACACACACTCATACACACTCACACACTCTCACACTCACACACACACACTCACACACAAACACATGCTCTCACACTCACACACAAACCCACGCACACACACTCTCACACTCACACACACTCTCACACTCACACACACACACACTCTCACACACACTCACTCACACATACAATCACTCATACACACACTCAGACACACACATTCGCACACTCACACCCACACTCACACACACATACAATCACTCATACACACACTCACACACATTCACATAGAGACTCATACATGCTCTCTCACACACACATACTCACACACACACACTCTCACACTCACACACACACTCTCACATTCACATATACACTCACACACTCAGATACACACACACACACTCTCACACTCACACACACAAACACTCTCACATTCACATACACACTCTCATTCACACACACACACACACTCTCACTTTCACACTCACACACACACACATGGTCTCACACCTACACACACACGCACACACACTCTCACACTCACACTCACACACACTCTCACACTCAAACACAAACACACTCACCACAATTACTCACACACACACACACACACTCACACAATCACACACATACTCTCACACTCACACACACTCTCACATTCACACATACACACACACAGATACACACACACACGCTCACACTCACACGCACAAACACTCTCACACTCACACACACACTCTCACACTCACACACACACACACACTCTCATACTCACACACACACACACCCTCTCTCACACTCACACACACTCTCACACTCACACACAGACACCCTCTCTCACACTCACACACTCTCACACTCACTCACACCCTCACACTCACACACACACTCACACACACACACACTCACACACAAACACACACTCACACACACACAAACGCGCACACTCTCACACTCACACACACACACCCTCTCTCACACTCACACTCACACACACACTCACACACACACACTCTCACACACAAACACACACAAACACACACACAAACGTGCACACTCTCACACTCACACACACACTCAAACTCTCTCACACACACACATACTCTCACACTCACACGCACACATACATACTCTCACACTCACACACACACACACTCACACACACACACATACTCACACTCACACACACTCACCCACACACTCACACATACAATGACACTCACACTCTCTCTCACACACACTCACACAAACACACACTCTCACACTCACACACACACTCACACAGATACACGCACTCTCACACTCACACACACACATTCGCACACTCACTCTCAAACACACACATTCGCGCACTCACACCCACACTCTCACACACACTCACACGTACAAACACACACACACTCACACACATACACACACACACACATACACATGCACACACTCTCACACTCACACACACTCACACACTCTCACACTCACACACTCACACATACACACACACAGACACACTCACACACTCACACACATACTCTCACACTCACACACACACTCTCACATTCAGATATACACACACACACTCAGATACATACACACACACTCTCACACTCACACACACAAACACTCTCACACTCACACACACACTCTCACACACACATACAATCACTCACACACACATACTCACACACACACACTCTCACACTCACACACAGACTCACACAAACTCTCTACACACACACTCACTTGCACGCACACACACACACTATCTCTTACACTCACACACACACTCTCTCACACACATACACTCACTCACACACACACATTCACATAGAGACTCATACATGCTCTCTCACACACACATACTCACAAACTCTCACACTCACACACACACACACACTCACACACACTCACACACTCTCACACTCACACACACACTCTCACACACACACACACACACTCACACACACTCTCACACTCACACACACACTCTCACACACACACACACTCTCACACTCACACACTCTCACACTCACACACACACTCTCACACACACACACACTCTCACACTCACACACACACACACACTCACACACACTCTCACACTCACACACACACTCTCACACACACACACACTCTCACACTCACACACACACTCTCACACACACACACACACACACACACACACACACACTCACACACACTCACACACTCTCACACTCACACACACACTCTCACACTCACACACACTCTCACACTCACGGGCACACACATTCACACACACACACACAAACACACACAGACACACTCACAAACTCACACACATAATCTCACACTCACACACACACTCTCACGTTCACATATACACACACACACACTCAGATACACACACACACACTCTCATACTCACACACACAAGCACTCTCACACTCACACACACACTCTCATTCACACACACACTCTCACACTCACACACACACACACTCTCACACTCACACACACACACACTCTCACACTCAAACACACACATTCGCCCACTCACACCCACATTCTCACACACTCTCACACACACAATCACTCATACACACACTCACACACACACATTCACACACAGACTCACACAAACTCTCTACACACACACTCACACGCACGCGCGCACACACACACTCTCACACACACACACACTATCTCTTACACTCACACACACACTCACACAATCACACACATACTCTCACACTCACACACACTCTCACATTCACACATACACACACACAGATACACACACACACACTCTCACACTCACACGCACAAACACTCTCACACTCACATACACACTCTCACACTCACACACACACACTCTCACACTCACACACACACACACTCTCACACTCACACACACACTAACACACACACACACTCTCACACTCACACACACACACACTCTCACACTCACACACACACACTCTCACACTCACACACATTCACATAGAGACTCATACACTCACACACACACACTCTCATAGTCACACACACACTCACACCCACACTCACACACACATACAATCACTCATACACACACTCACACACATACTCATAGAGACTCATATATGCTCTCTCACACACACACACTCACACTCACAAACACACTCTCACATTCACATATACACTCACACACTCAGATACACACACACACACTCTCACACTCACACACACAAACACTCTCACATTCACACACACACTCTCATTCACACACACACACACTCTCACTTTCACACTCACACACACACACATGGTTTCACACTCACACACACACGCACACACACTCTCACACTCACACTCACACACTCTCACACTCAAACACAAACACACTCACCGCAATTACTCACACACACACACACACTCACACAATCACACACATATTCTCACACTCACACACACTCTCACATTCACACATACACACACACAGATACACACACACACACTCTCACAATCACACGCACAAACACTCTCACACTCACACACGCACTCTCACACTCACACACACACACACTCTCACACTCACACACTCACACTAACACACACACACACTCTCACACTCACACACACACTCTCACATTCAGATATACACACACACACTCAGATACATACACACACACTCTCACACTCACACACACAAACACTCTCACACTCACACACACACTCTCACACACACATACAATCACTCATACACACACTCACACACATTCACATAGAGACTCATACATGCTCTCTCACACACACATACTCACACACACACACACTCTCACACTCACACACAGACTCACACAAACTCTCTACACACACACTCACTTGCACGCACACACACACACGATCTCTTACACTCACACACACACTCTCTCACACACATACACTCACTCACACACACACATTCACATAGAGACTCATACATGCTCTCTCACACACACATACTCACAAACTCTCACACTCACACACACACACACACTCACACACACTCACACACTCTCACACTCACACACACACTCTCACACACACACACACTCTCACACTCACACACACACACACTCACACACACTCTCACACTCACACACACACTCTCACACACACACACACACTCACACACACTCACACACTCTCACACTCACACACACACTCACACACACACTCTCACACACACACACACACACTCACACACACTCACACACTCTCACACTCACACACACACTCTCACACTCACACACACTCTCACAC
>NC_091984.1:157832969-157852969 GCF_044704955.1 Pristiophorus japonicus | reverse complement strand
TCTCACACTCACACACACACACACTCTCACACTCAAACACACACATTCGCGCACTCACACCCACACTCTCACACACACTCACACACACATACAATCACTCATACACACACTCACACACACACATTCACACACAGACTCACACAAACTCTCTACACACACACTCACATGCACGCGCGCACACACACACTCTCACACACACACACACACTATCTCTTACACTCTCACACACACTCACACAATCACACACATACTCTCACACTCACACACACTCTCACATTCACGCATACACACACTCACACACACACACACAGACACACTCACACACTCACACACATACTCTCACACTCACACACACACACTCTCACACTCACACACACACACTCTCACACTCACACACATTCACATAGAGACTCATACACTCACACACACACACTCTCATAGTCACACACACACTCACACCCACACTCACACACACATACAATCACTCATACACACACTCACACACATTCTCATAGAGACTCATACATGCTCTCTCACACACACACACTCACACTCACACACACACTCTCACATTCACATATACACTCACACACTCAGATACACACACACACACTCTCACACTCACACACACAAACACTCTCACATTCACACACACACTCTCATTCACACACACACACACACTCTCTCACTTTCACACTCACACACACACACATGGTCTCACACTCACACACACACGCACACACACTCTCACACTCACACTCACACACACTCTCACACTCAAACACAAACACACTCACCGCAATTACTCACACACACACACACACTCACACAATCACACACATACTCTCACACTCACACACACTCTCACATTCACACATACACACACACAGATACACACACACACCTTCTCACAATCACACGCACAAAAACTCTCACACTCACACACACACTCTCACACTAACACACACACACACTCTCACACTCACACATACACACTAACACACACACACACTCTCACACTCACACACACACTCTCACATTCAGATATACACACACACACTCAGATACATACACACACACTCTCACACTCACACACACAAACACTCTCACACTCACACACACACTCTCATTCACACACACGCACACTCTCACACTCACACACACTCTCACACTCACACACACACACACACACACACTCTCACACTCACACACACACACTCTCACACTCACACACATACACTCTCACACATACACACACACACACTCAAACACATACACACACTCAAACACACACATTCGCACACTCACACCCACACTCACACACACATACAATCACTCATACACACACTCACACACATTCACATAGAGACTCATACATGCTATCTCACACACACATACTCACACACACACACACTCTCACACTCACACACAGACTCACACAAACTCTCTACACACACACTCACTTGCACGCACACACACACACTATCTCTTACACTCACACACACACTCTCTCACACACATACACTCACTTACACACACACATTCACATAGAGACTCATACATGCTCTCTCACACACACATACTCGCACACTCTCACACTCAACACACACACACACACTCACACACACTCACACACTCTCACACTCACACACACACTCTCACACACACACACACTCTCACACTCACACACACACACACACACACACACTCACACACTCTCACACTCACACACACACTCTCACACACACACACACTCTCACACTCACACACACACACACTCACACACACTCACACACTCTCACACTCACACACACACTCTCACACACACACACACACATACTCTCACACTCACACACACACACACACTCACACACACTCACACACTCTCACACTCACACACACACTCTCACACTCACACACACTCTCACACTCACGGGCACACACACTCACACACACACACACAGACACACTCACACACTCACACACATACTCTCACACTCACACACACACTCTCACGTTCACATATACACACACACACACTCAGATACACACACACACACTCTCATACTCACACACACAAACACTCTCACACTCACACACACACTCTCATTCACACACACACACACACACACACTCTCACACTCACACACACACACACTCTCACACTCACACACACACACACTCTCACACTCAAACACACACATTCGCGCACTCACACCCACACTCTCACACACACTCACACACACATACAATCACTCATACACACACTCACACACACACATTCACACACAGACTCACACAAACTCTCTACACACACACTCACATGCACGCGCGCACACACACACTCTCACACACACACACACACTATCTCTTACACTCTCACACACACTCACACAATCACACACATACTCTCACACTCACACACACTCTCACATTCACGCATACACACACTCACACACACACACACAGACGCACTCACACACTCACACACATACTCTCACACTCACACACACACACTCTCACACTCACACACACACACTCTCACACTCACACACACACTCTCACACACACACACACTCTCACACTCACACACACACACACTCACACACACTCACACACTCTCACACTCACACACACGCTCTCACACTCACACACACTCTCACACTCACGGGCACACACACTCACACACACACACACAGACACACTCACACACTCACACACACACTCTCACACTCGCACACACTCACACACTCTCACACTCACACACACACTCTCACACACACACACACTATCTCTTACACTCACACACACGCTCACACAATCACACACATAGTCTCACACTCACACGCACAATCACTCTCACACTCACATACACACTCTCACACTCACACACACACACACTCTCACACTCACACACACACACACACTCTCACACACACACATGCTCTCACACTCACACACAAACCCACGCACACACACTCTCACACTCACACACACTCTCACACTCACGGGCACACACACAAACACACACACACACACACACACAAACGCGCACACTCTCACACTCACACACACTCTCAAACTCTCTCACACACACACACACTCTCACACTCACACACACACATACATACTCTCACACTCACACACACACACACACACTCATACTCACACTCACACACACTCACCCACCCACTCACACATACAATGACACTCACACTCTCTCTCACACACACTCACACAAACACACACTCTCACACTCACACACACACTCACACAGATACACGCACTCTCACACTCACACACACACATTCGCACACTCACACTCAAACACACACATTCGCGCACTCACACCCACACTCTCACACACACTCACACTCACACACACATACACTCACTCACACACACACACACATTCACACACAGACTCACACAAACTCTCTACAAACACACTCACACGCACAAATACACACACACATACACACACACTCACACACATACACATACACACACACTCTCACACTCACACACACTCTCACACTCACACACACACACACCCTCTCTCACACTCACATACTCTCACACTCACTCACACACTCACACACACACTCATACACACACACTCTCACACTCACACACACTCACACACTCTCACACTCACACTCACACACACACTCTCACACACACACATGCTCTCACACTCACACACACACGCACACACACTCTCACACTCACACTCACACACACTCTCACACTCAAACACAAACACACTCACCGCAATTACTCACACACACACACACTTACACAATCACACACATACTCTCACACTCACACACACTCTCACATTCACACATACACACACACAGATACACACACACACACTCTCACAATCACACGCACAAACACTCTCACACTCACACACACACTCTCACACTCACACACACACACACTCTCACACTCACACACACACACTAACACACACACACACTCTCACACTCACACACACACTCTCACATTCAGATATACACACACACACTCAGATACATACACACACACTCTCACACTCACACACACATACTCACACACTCTCACACTCACACACACACACACACACACTCACACACACTCACACACTCTCACACTCACACACACACTCTCACACACACACACACTCTCACACTCACACACACTTACACACTCTCACACTCACACGCACACTCTCACACACACACGCACTCTCACACTCACACACACACACACTCACACACACTCACACACTCTCACACTCACACCCACGCTCTCACACTCACACACACTCTCACACTCACGGGCACACACACTCACACACACACACACAGACACACTCACACACTCACACACACTCACACACTCTCACACTCACACACACACTCTCACACACACACACACACTATCTCTTACACTCACACACACACTCACACAATCACACACATAGTCTCACACTCACACGCACAATCACTCTCACACTCACACACACACACACTCTCACACACACACATGCTCTCACACTCACACACAAACCCACGCACACACACTCTCACACTCACACACACTCTCACACTCACGGGCACACATACAAACACACACTCTCACACTCACACACACAAACACTCTCACATTCACACACACACTCTCATTCACACACACACACACACACTCTCACTTTCACACTCACACACACACACATGGTCTCACACTCACACACACACGCACACACACTCTCACACTCACACTCACACACACTCTCACACTCAAACACAAACACACTCACCGCAATTACTCACACACACACACACACACTCACACAATCACACACATACTCTCACACTCACACACACTCTCACATTCACACATACACACACACAGATACACACACACACCTTCTCACAATCACACGCACAAAAACTCTCACACTCACACACACACACTCACACTAACACACACACACACTCTCACACTCACACATACACACTAACACACACACACACTCTCACACTCACACACACACTCTCACATTCAGATATACACACACACACTCAGATACATACACACACACTCTCACACTCACACACACAAACACTCTCACACTCACACACACACTCTCATTCACACACACGCACACACACACTCTCACACTCACACACACTCTCACACTCACACACACACACACACACTCTCACACTCACACACACACACTCTCACACTCACACACATACACTCTCACACATACACACACACACACACTCAAACACATACACACACTCAAACACACACATTCGCACACACACCCACACTCACACACACATACAATCACTCATACACACACTCACACACATTCACATAGAGACTCATACATGCTTTCTCACACACACATACTCACACACACACACACTCTCACACTCACACACAGACTCACACAAACTCTCTACACACACACTCACTTGCACGCACACACACACACTATCTCTTACACTCACACACACACTCTCTCACACACATACACTCACTCACACACACACATTCACATAGAGACTCATACATGCTCTCTCACACACACATACTCACACACTCTCACACTCACACACACACACACACTCACACACACTCACACACTGTCACACTCACACACACACACACACTCTCACACTCACACACACACACACACACACACACACTCACACACTCTCACACTCACACACACACTCTCACACACACACACACTCTCACACTCACACACACACTCACACACACTCACACACTCTCACACTCACACACACGCTCTCACACTCACACACACTCTCACACTCACGGGCACACACACTCACACACACACACACAGACACACTCACACACTCACACACACACTCTCACACTCACACACACACACACACTCACACACACTCACACACTCTCACACTCACACACACACTCTCACACACACACACACTATCTCTTACACTCACACACACACTCACACAATCACACACATAGTCTCACACTCACACGCACAATCACTCTCACACTCACATACACACTCTCACACTCACACACACACACTCTCACACTCACACACACACACACACTCTCACACACACACATGCTCTCACACTCACACACAAACCCACGCACACACACTCTCACACTCACACACACTCTCACACTCACGGGCACACACACAAACACACACACACACACACAAACGCGCACACTCTCACACTCACACACACTCTCAAACTCTCTCACACACACACACACTCTCACACTCACACACACACATACATACTCTCACACTCACACACACACACACACTCATACTCACACTCACACACACTCACCCACCCACTCACACATACAATGACACTCACACTCTCTCTCACACACACTCACACAAACACACACTCTCACACTCACACACACACTCACACAGATACACGCACTCTCACACTCACACACACACATTCGCACACTCACACTCAAACACACACATTCGCGCACTCACACCCACACTCTCACACACACTCACACTCACACACACATACACTCACTCACACACACACACACATTCACACACAGACTCACACAAACTCTCTACAAACACACTCACACGCACAAATACACACACACATACACACACACTCACACACATACACATACACACACACACTCACACTCACACACACTCACACACTCTCACACTCACACACTCACACACACACTCTCACACACACACATGCTCTCACACTCACACACAAACCCACGCACACACACTCTCACACTCACACACACTCTCACACTCACACACACACACACCCTCTCTCACACTCACATACTCTCACACTCACTCACACACTCACACACACACTCATACACACACACTCTCACACTCACACACACTCACACACTCTCACACTCACACTCACACACACACTCTCACACACACACATGCTCTCACACTCACACACACACGCACACACACTCTCACACTCACACTCACACACACTCTCACACTCAAACACAAACACACTCACCGCAATTACTCACACACACACACACTTACACAATCACACACATACTCTCACACTCACACACACTCTCACATTCACACATACACACACACAGATACACACACACACACTCTCACAATCACACGCACAAACACTCTCACACTCACACACACACTCTCACACTCACACACACACACACTCTCACACTCACACACACACACTAACACACACACACACTCTCACACTCACACACACACTCTCACATTCAGATATACACACACACACTCAGATACATACACACACACTCTCACACTCACACACACATACTCACACACTCTCACACACACTCTCATTCACACACACGCACACACACACTCTCACACTCACACACACTCTCACACTCACACACACACACACACACTCTCACACTCACACACACACACACTCTCACACTCACACTCTCATACATACACACACACACACACTCAAACACATACACACACTCAAACACACACATTCGCACACTCACACCCACACTCACACACACATACAATCACTCATACACACACTCACACACATTCACATAGAGACTCAGACATGCTCTCTCACACACACATACTCACACACACACACTCTCACACTCACACACAGACTCACACAAACTCTCTACACACACACTCACTTGCACGCACACACACACACTATCTCTTACACTCACACACACACTCTCTCACACACATACACTCACTCACACACACACATTCACATAGAGACTCATACATGCTCTCTCACACACACATACTCACACACTCTCACACTCACACACACACTCACACACACTCACACACTCTCACACTCACACACACACTCTCACACACACACACACTCTCACACTCACACACACTTACACACTCTCACACTCACACGCACACTCACACACACACACGCACTCTCACACCCACACACACACACACACACTCACACACACTCACACACTCTCACACTCACACCGACACTATCTCTTACACTCACACACACACTCACACAATCACACACATAGTCTCACACTCACACGCACAATCACTCTCACACTCACATACACACTCTCACACTCACACACACACACTCTCACACTCACACACACACACACTCTCACACACACACATGCTCTCACACTCACACACAAACCCACGCACACACACTCTCACACTCACACACACTCTCACACTCACGGGCACACACACAAACACACACTCTCACACTCACACACACAAACACTCTCACATTCACACACACACTCTCATTCACACACACACACACACACTCTCACTTTCACACTCACACACACACACATGGTCTCACACTCACACACACACGCACACACACTCTCACACTCACACTCACACACACTCTCACACTCAAACACAAACACACTCACCGCAATTACTCACACACACACACACACTCACACAATCACACACATACTCTCACACTCACACACACTCTCACATTCACACATACACACACACAGATACACACACACACCTTCTCACAATCACACGCACAAAAACTCTCACACTCACACACACACTCTCACACTAACACACACACACACTCTCACACTCACACATACACACTAACACACACACACACTCTCACACTCACACACACACTCTCACATTCAGATATACACACACACACTCAGATACATACACACACACTCTCACACTCACACACACAAACACTCTCACACTCACACACACACTCTCATTCACACACACGCACACACACACTCTCACACTCACACACACTCTCACACTCACACACACACACACACACTCTCACACTCACACACACACACTCTCACACTCACACACATACACTCTCACACATACACACACACACACACTCAAACACATACACACACTCAAACACACACATTCGCACACTCACACCCACACTCACACACACATACAATCACTCATACACACACTCACACACATTCACATAGAGACTCATACATGCTCTCTCACACACACATACTCACACACTCTCACACTCACACACACACACACACACACACACTCTCACACTCACACACACACACACACACACACACACACTCACACACTCTCACACTCACACACACACTCTCACACACACACACACTCTCACACTCACACACACACACACTCACACACACTCACACACTCTCACACTCACACACACGCTCTCACACTCACACACACTCTCACACTCACGGGCACACACACTCACACACACACACACAGACACACTCACACACTCACACACACACTCTCACACTCACACACACACACACACTCACACACACTCACACACTCTCACACTCACACACACACTCTCACACACACACACACACACTATCTCTTACACTCACACACACGCTCACACAATCACACACATAGTCTCACACTCACACGCACAATCACTCTCACACTCACATACACACTCTCACACTCACACACACACACTCTCACACTCACACACACACTCTCACACACACACATGCTCTCACACTCACACACAAACCCACGCACACACACTCTCACACTCACACACACTCTCACACTCACGGGCACACACACAAACACACACACACACACACAAACGCGCACACTCTCACACTCACACACACTCTCAAACTCTCTCACACACACACACACTCTCACACTCACACACACACATACATACTCTCACACTCACACACACACACACACACTCATACTCACACTCACACACACTCACCCACCCACTCACACATACAATGACACTCACACTCTCTCTCACACACACTCACACAAACACACACTCTCACACTCACACACACACTCACACAGATACACGCACTCTCACACTCACACACACACATTCGCACACTCACACTCAAACACACACATTCGCGCACTCACACCCACACTCTCACACACACTCACACTCACACACACATACACTCACTCACACACACACACACATTCACACACAGACTCACACAAACTCTCTACAAACACACTCACACGCACAAATACACACACACATACACACACACTCACACACATACACATACACACACACTCTCACACTCACACACACTCACACACTCTCACACTCACACACTCACACACACACTCTCACACACGCACATGCTCTCACACTCACACACAAACCCACGCACACACACTCTCACACTCACACACACTCTCACACTCACACACACACACCCTCTCTCACACTCACATACTCTCACACTCACTCACACACTCACACACACACTCATACACACACACTCTCACACTCACACACACTCACACACTCTCACACTCACACACTCACACACGCACTCTCACACACACACACATGCTCTCACACTCACACACACACGCACACACACTCTCACACTCACACTCACACACACTCTCACACTCACGGGCACACACACTCACACACACACACACAGACACACTCACACACTCACACACACTCACACACTCTCACACTCACACACACACTCTCACACACACACACACACTATCTCTTACACTCACACACACACTCACACAATCACACACATAGTCTCACACTCACACGCACAATCACTCTCACACTCACACACACACACACTCTCACACACACACATGCTCTCACACTCACACACAAACCCACGCACACACACTCTCACACTCACACACACTCTCACACTCACGGGCACACATACAAACACACACTCTCACACTCACACACACAAACACTATCACATTCACACACACACTCTCATTCACACACACACACACACACTCTCACTTTCACACTCACACACACACACATGGTCTCACACTCACACACACACGCACACACACTCTCACACTCACACTCACACACACTCTCACACTCAAACACAAACACACTCACCGCAATTACTCACACACATACACACACACTCACACAATCACACACATACTCTCACACTCACACACACTCTCACATTCACACATACACACACACAGATACACACACACACCTTCTCACAATCACACGCACAAAAACTCTCACACTCACACACACACTCTCACACTAACACACACACACACTCTCACACTCACACATACACACTAACACACACACACACTCTCACACTCACACACACACTCTCACATTCAGATATACACACACACACTCAGATACATACACACACACTCTCACACTCACACACACAAACACTCTCACACTCACACACACACTCTCATTCACACACACGCACACACACACTCTCACACTCACACACACTCTCACACTCACACACACACACACTCTCACACTCACACACACACACTCTCACACTCACACACATACACTCTCACACATACACACTCACACACACTCAAACACATACACACACTCAAACACACACATTCGCACACACACCCACACTCACACACACATACAATCACTCATACACACACTCACACACATTCACATAGAGACTCATACATGCTTTCTCACACACACATACTCACACACACACACACTCTCACACTCACACACAGACTCACACAAACTCTCTACACACACACTCACTTGCACGCACACACACACACTATCTCTTACACTCACACACACACTCTCTCACACACATACACTCACTCACACACACACATTCACATAGAGACTCATACATGCTCTCTCACACACACATACTCACACACTCTCACACTCACACACACACACACACACACTCACACACACTCACACACTGTCACACTCACACACACACACACACTCTCACACTCACACACACACACACACACACACACACTCACACACTCTCACACTCACACACACACTCTCACACACACACACACTCTCACACTCACACACACACTCACACACACTCACACACTCTCACACTCACACACACGCTCTCACACTCACACACACTCTCACACTCACGGGCACACACACTCACACACACACACACAGACACACTCACACACTCACACACACACTCTCACACTCACACACACACACACACTCACACACACTCACACACTCTCACACTCACACACACACTCTCACACACACACACACTATCTCTTACACTCACACACACGCTCACACAATCACACACATAGTCTCACACTCACACGCACAATCACTCTCACACTCACATACACACTCTCACACTCACACACACACACACACACACTCTCACACACACACATGCTCTCACACTCACACACAAACCCACGCACACACACTCTCACACTCACACACACTCTCACACTCACGGGCACACACACAAACACACACACACACACACAAACGCGCACACTCTCACACTCACACACACTCTCAAACTCTCTCACACACACACACACTCTCACACTCACACACACACATACATACTCTCACACTCACACACACACACACACACACTCATACTCACACTCACACACACTCACCCACCCACTCACACATACAATGACACTCACACTCTCTCTCACACACACTCACACAAACACACACTCTCACACTCACACACACACTCACACAGATACACGCACTCTCACACTCACACACACACATTCGCACACTCACACTCAAACACACACATTCGCGCACTCACACCCACACTCTCACACACACTCACACTCACACACACATACACTCACTCACACACACACACATTCACACACAGACTCACACAAACTCTCTACAAACACACTCACACGCACAAATACACACACACATACACACACACTCACACACATACACATACACACACACTCTCACACTCACACACACTCACACACTCTCACACTCACAAACTCACACACACACTCTCACACACACACATGCTCTCACACTCACACACAAACCCACGCACACACACTCTCACACTCACACACACTCTCACACTCACACACACACACACCCTCTCTCACACTCACATACTCTCACACTCACTCACACACTCACACACACACTCATACACACACACTCTCACACTCACACACACTCACACACTCTCACACTCACACACTCACACACACACTCTCACACACACACATGCTCTCACACTCACACACACACGCACACACACTCTCACACTCACACTCACACACACTCTCACACTCAAACACAAACACACTCACCGCAATTACTCACACACACACACACTCACACAATCACACACATACTCTCACACTCACACACACTCTCACATTCACACATACACACACACAGATACACACACACACACTCTCACAATCACACGCACAAACACTCTCACACTCACACACACACTCTCACACTCACACACACACACACTCTCACACTCACACACACACACTAACACACACACACACTCTCACACTCACACACACACTCTCACATTCAGATATACACACACACACTCAGATACATACACACACACTCTCACACTCACACACACAAACACTCTCACACTCACACACACACTCTCATTCACACACACGCACACACACACTCTCACACTCACACACACTCTCACACTCACACACACACACACACACTCTCACACTCACACACACACACACTCTCACACTCACACTCTCATACATACACACACACACACACTCAAACACATACACACACTCAAACACACACATTCGCACACTCACACCCACACTCACACACACATACAATCACTCATACACACACTCACACACATTCACATAGAGACTCAGACATGCTCTCTCACACACACATACTCACACACACACACACTCTCACACTCACACACAGACTCACACAAACTCTCTACACACACACTCACTTGCACGCACACACACACACTATCTCTTACACTCACACACACACTCTCTCACACACATACACTCACTCACACACACACATTCACATAGAGACTCATACATGCTCTCTCACACACACATACTCACACACTCTCACACTCACACACACACACACACACACTCACACACACTCACACACTCTCACACTCACACACACACTCTCACACACACACACACTCTCACACTCACACACACTTACACACTCTCACACTCACACGCACACTCACACACACACACGCACTCTCACACCCACACACACACACACACACTCACACACACTCACACACTCTCACACTCACACCGACACTATCTCTTACACTCACACACACACTCACACAATCACACACATAGTCTCACACTCACACGCACAATCACTCTCACACTCACATACACACTCTCACACTCACACACACACACTCTCACACTCACACACACACACACTCTCACACACACACATGCTCTCACACTCACACACAAACCCACGCACACACACTCTCACACTCACACACACTCTCACACTCACGGGCACACACACAAACACACACTCTCACACTCACACACACAAACACTCTCACATTCACACACACACTCTCATTCACACACACACACACACACACTCTCACTTTCACACTCACACACACACACATGGTCTCACACTCACACACACACGCACACACACTCTCACACTCACACACACTCTCACACTCAAACACAAACACACTCACCGCAATTACTCACACACACACACACTCACACAATCACACACATACTCTCACACTCACACACACTCTCACATTCACACATACACACACACAGATACACACACACACCTTCTCACAATCACACGCACAAAAACTCTCACACTCACACACACACTCTCACACTAACACACACACACACTCTCACACTCACACATACACACTAACACACACACACACTCTCACACTCACACACACACTCTCACATTCAGATATACACACACACACTCAGATACATACACACACACTCTCACACTCACACACACAAACACTCTCACACTCACACACACACTCTCATTCACACACACGCACACACACACTCTCACACTCACACACACTCTCACACTCACACACACACACACACACTCTCACACTCACACACACACACTCTCACACTCACACACATACACTCTCACACATACACACACACACACACTCAAACACATACACACACTCAAACACACACATTCGCACACTCACACCCACACTCACACACACATACAATCACTCATACACACACTCACACACATTCACATAGAGACTCATACATGCTCTCTCACACACACATACTCACACACTCTCACACTCACACACACACACACACACACTCTCACACTCACACACACACACACACACACACACTCACACACTCTCACACTCACACACACACTCTCACACACACACACACTCTCACACTCACACACACACACTCACACACACTCACACACTCTCACACTCACACACACGCTCTCACACTCACACACACTCTCACACTCACGGGCACACACACTCACACACACACACACAGACACACTCACACACTCACACACACACTCTCACACTCACACACACACACACACTCACACACACTCACACACTCTCACACTCACACACACACACATTCACACACAGACTCACACAAACTCTCTACAAACACACTCACACGCACAAATACACACACACATACACACACACTCACACACATACACATACACACACACTCTCACACTCACACACACTCACACACTCTCACACTCACAAACTCACACACACACTCTCACACACACACATGCTCTCACACTCACACACAAACCCACGCACACACACTCTCACACTCACACACACTCTCACACTCACACACACACACACCCTCTCTCACACTCACATACTCTCACACTCACTCACACACTCACACACACACTCATACACACACACTCTCACACTCACACACACTCACACACTCTCACACTCACACACTCACACACACACTCTCACACACACACATGCTCTCACACTCACACACACACGCACACACACTCTCACACTCACACTCACACACACTCTCACACTCAAACACAAACACACTCACCGCAATTACTCACACACACACACACTCACACAATCACACACATACTCTCACACTCACACACACTCTCACATTCACACATACACACACACAGATACACACACACACACTCTCACAATCACACGCACAAACACTCTCACACTCACACACACACTCTCACACTCACACACACACACACTCTCACACTCACACACACACACTAACACACACACACACTCTCACACTCACACACACACTCTCACATTCAGATATACACACACACACTCAGATACATACACACACACTCTCACACTCACACACACAAACACTCTCACACTCACACACACACTCTCATTCACACACACGCACACACACACTCTCACACTCACACACACTCTCACACTCACACACACACACACACACTCTCACACTCACACACACACACACTCTCACACTCACACTCTCATACATACACACACACACACACTCAAACACATACACACACTCAAACACACATTCGCACACTCACACCCACACTCACACACACATACAATCACTCATACACACACTCACACACATTCACATAGAGACTCAGACATGCTCTCTCACACACACATACTCACACACACACACACTCTCACACTCACACACAGACTCACACAAACTCTCTACACACACACTCACTTGCACGCACACACACACACTATCTCTTACACTCACACACACACTCTCTCACACACATACACTCACTCACACACACACATTCACATAGAGACTCATACATGCTCTCTCACACACACATACTCACACACTCTCACACTCACACACACACACACACACACACTCACACACACTCACACACTCTCACACTCACACACACACTCTCACACACACACACACTCTCACACTCACACACACTTACACACTCTCACACTCACACGCACACTCACACACACACACGCACTCTCACACCCACACACACACACACACACTCACACACACTCACACACTCTCACACTCACACCGACACTATCTCTTACACTCACACACACACTCACACAATCACACACATAGTCTCACACTCACACGCACAATCACTCTCACACTCACATACACACTCTCACACTCACACACACACACTCTCACACTCACACACACACACACTCTCACACACACACATGCTCTCACACTCACACACAAACCCACGCACACACACTCTCACACTCACACACACTCTCACACTCACGGGCACACACACAAACACACACTCTCACACTCACACACACAAACACTCTCACATTCACACACACACTCTCATTCACACACACACACACACACACTCTCACTTTCACACTCACACACACACACATGGTCTCACACTCACACACACACGCACACACACTCTCACACTCACACACACTCTCACACTCAAACACAAACACACTCACCGCAATTACTCACACACACACACACACTCACACAATCACACACATACTCTCACACTCACACACACTCTCACATTCACACATACACACACACAGATACACACACACACCTTCTCACAATCACACGCACAAAAACTCTCACACTCACACACACACTCTCACACTAACACACACACACACTCTCACACTCACACATACACACTAACACACACACACACTCTCACACTCACACACACACTCTCACATTCAGATATACACACACACACTCAGATACATACACACACACTCTCACACTCACACACACAAACACTCTCACACTCACACACACACTCTCATTCACACACACGCACACACACACTCTCACACTCACACACACTCTCACACTCACACACACACACACACACTCTCACACTCACACACACACACTCTCACACTCACACACATACACTCTCACACATACACACACACACACACTCAAACACATACACACACTCAAACACACACATTCGCACACTCACACCCACACTCACACACACATACAATCACTCATACACACACTCACACACATTCACATAGAGACTCAGACATGCTCTCTCACACACACATACTCACACACACACACACTCTCACACTCACACACACACACTCTCACACTCACACACACACACACACACACACACACTCACACACTCTCACACTCACACACACACTCTCACACACACACACACTCTCACACTCACACACACACACACTCACACACACTCACACACTCTCACACTCACACACACGCTCTCACACTCACACACACTCTCACACTCACGGGCACACACACTCACACACACACACACACAGACACACTCACACACTCACACACACACTCTCACACTCACACACACACACACACTCACACACACTCACACACTCTCACACTCACACACACACTATCTCTTACACTCACACACACGCTCACACAATCACACACATAGTCTCACACTCACACGCACAATCACTCTCACACTCACATACACACTCTCACACTCACACACACACACTCTCACACTCACACACACACACACACTCTCACACACACACATGCTCTCACACTCACACACAAACCCACGCACACACACTCTCACACTCACACACACTCTCACACTCACGGGCACACACACAAACACACACACACACACACAAACGCGCACACTCTCACACTCACACACACTCTCAAACTCTCTCACACACACACACACTCTCACACTCACACACACACATACATACTCTCACACTCACACACACACACACACACACTCATACTCACACTCACACACACTCACCCACCCACTCACACATACAATGACACTCACACTCTCTCTCACACACACTCACACAAACACACACTCTCACACTCACACACACACTCACACAGATACACGCACTCTCACACTCACACACACACATTCGCACACTCACACTCAAACACACACATTCGCGCACTCACACCCACACTCTCACACACACTCACACTCACACACACATACACTCACTCACACACACACACACATTCACACACAGACTCACACAAACTCTCTACAAACACACTCACACGCACAAATACACACACACATACACACACACTCACACACATACACATACACACACACTCTCACACTCACACACACTCACACACTCTCACACTCACACACTCACACACACACTCTCTCACACGCACATGCTCTCACACTCACACACAAACCCACGCACACACACTCTCACACTCACACACACTCTCACACTCACACACACACACCCTCTCTCACACTCACATACTCTCACACTCACTCACACACTCACACACACACTCATACACACACACTCTCACACTCACACACACTCACACACTCTCACACTCACACACTCACACACACACTCTCACACACACACACATGCTCTCACACTCACACACACACGCACACACACTCTCACACTCACACTCACACACACTCTCACACTCAAACACAAACACACTCACCGCAATTACTCACACACACACACACTCACACAATCACACACATACTCTCACACTCACACACACTCTCACATTCACACATACACACACACAGATACACACGCACACACTCTCACAATCACACGCACAAACACTCTCACACTCACACACACACTCTCACACTCACACACACACACACTCTCACACTCACACACACACACTAACACACACACACACTCTCACACTCACACACACACTCTCACATTCAGATATACACACACACACTCAGATACATACACACACACTCTCACACTCACACACACAAACACTCTCACACTCACACACACACTCTCATTCACACACACGCACACACACACTCTCACACTCACACACACTCTCACACTCACACACACACACACACACTCTCACACTCACACACACACACTCTCACACTCACACACACACACTCTCATACATACACACACACACACACTCAAACACATACACACACTTAAAC
>NC_091984.1:157822969-157830469 GCF_044704955.1 Pristiophorus japonicus | reverse complement strand
CGCACACTCACACCACACTCTCACACACACATACAATCACTCATACACACTCTCACACACATTCACATAGAGACTCATACATGCTCTCTCACACACACATACTCACACACACACACACTCTCACACTCACACACAGACTCACACAAACTCTCTACACACACACTCACTTGCACGCGCACACACATACTATCTCTTACACTCACACACACACTCTCTCACACACATACACTCACTCACACACACGCATTCACATAGAGACTCATACATGCTCTCTCACACACACATACTCACACACTCTCACACTCACACACACACACACTCACACACACTTACACACTCTCACACTCACACACACACTCTCACACACACACTCTCACACTCACACTCTCACACTCACACACACTCACACACACACACACAGACACACTCACACACTCACACACATACTCTCACACTCACACACACACTCTCACGTTCACATATACACACACACACTCAGATACACACACACACACTCTCACACTCACACACACAAACACTCTCACACCCACACTCTCACACACACTCACACACACATACAATCACTCATACATACACTCACACACACACATTCACATACAGACTCACACAAACTCTCTACACACACACTCACATGCATGCGCGCACACACACACTCTCACACACACACACACTATCTCTTACACTCACACACACACTCACACAATCACACACATACTCTCACACTCACACACACTCTCACATTCACGCATACACACACACAGATACACACACACACACACTCTCACACTCACACACACAAACACTCTCACACTCACACACACACTCTCACACTCACACACACACACACTCTCACACTCACACACACACACTAACACACACACTCTCACACTCACACACACACACTCTCATACTCACACACACACACACAACCTCTCTCACACTCACACACACTCTCACACTCACACACACACCCTCTCTCACACTCACACACTCTCACACTCACTCACACACTCACACTCACACACACACTCACACAGACACACTCTCACACACAAACACACACTCACACACACACAAACGCGCACACTCTCACACTCACACACACTCTCAAACTCTCTCACACACACACACTCACTCTCACACTCACACACACACATACATACTCTCACACTCACACACACAAACACACACACACACATACTCACACTCACACACACTCACCCACACACTCACACATACAATGACACTCACACTCTCTCTCACACACACTCACAAAAACACACACTCTCACACTCACACACACACTCACACAGATACACGCACTCTCACACTCACACACACACATTCGCACATTCACACTCACACACACACATTCGCCCACTCACACTCAAACACACACATTCGCGCACTCACACCCACACTCTCACACACACTCACACACACATACACTCACTCACACACACACACACACATTCACACACAGACTCACACAAACTCTCTACAAACACACTCACACGCACAAACACACACACTCACACACATACACATACCCACACACTCTCACACTCACACACACTCTCACACTCACGGGCACACACACTCACACACACTCACACACACACACAGACACACTCACACACTCACACACATACTCTCACACTCACACACACACTCTCACATTCACATATACACACACACACTCAGATACACACACACACTCTCACACTCACACACACAAACACACTCACACTCACACACACACTCTCATTCACACACATGCACACACACACTCTCACACTCACACACAATCTCACACTCACACACACACACACTCTCACACACACACACACACAGTTTCACACTCACACACACACACACTCTCACACTCACACACACACACACTCACACCCACACTCTCACCCACACTCACTCACACATACAATCACTCATACACACACTCAGACACACACATTCGCACACTCACACTCAAACACACACATTCGCACACTCACACCCACACTCACACACACATACAATCACTCATACACACACTCACACACATTCACATAGAGACTCATACATGCTCTCTCACACACACATACTCACACACACACACTCTCACACTCACACACACACTCTCACATTCACATATACACTCACACACTCAGATACACACACACACACTCTCACACTCACACACACAAACACTCTTACATTCACACACACACTCTCATTCACACACACACACACACTCTCACTTTCACACTCACACACACACACATGGTCTCACACCTACACACACACGCACACACACTCTCACACTCACACTCACACACACTCTCACACTCAAACACAAACACACTCACCACAATTACTCACACACACACACACGCACTCACACAATCACACACATACTCTCTGTTAGCGTTAGTGTTTTCTTAGAAGAATCACTCAACACTCAGAGTCGGTTCCAATGCTGATGCAGCTTTTATTACGCTCAGCGGGGAGGAAACACTCAGGACCATATCCAGGTTTCTCTCCACAGAACAAAGGGTTACATGCACCTTTATATGTTTCACAACAGTTACAAAACAGTTTACTACAGCTACACAGCCCATCACGGCTGGACACAAGCCAATCACAACGATTATAGATTACATATAGGTTCTTTTAACCCAATAGAATTCCCCTAGTATCCAGGGAACCATATGTTCGGTTATTGTCAGCTTGGGCTGATCGATGACTTTATAGGTTCTCTCCCTAGTTCTTTCATCTGGGAGAAATAATTGGTTTATAACCTTGTTTACAGGAGATGGTTTCCCTCTTATCTTTCTTCCTGGGGAATTAATTGGTTTATGACCTTGTTCACAGGAGATGGTTTCCTTCTTATCTCTGTCTTCCCGCATCCCAGGCATTCCTACAGTGGGCCTCACAGGGTTATTGCTTGGTCATTGAACGTTCAACAGTTCACAGCTTGACTACCTGATTTCCCATCATGCCTGGGCAGCCATTTTATGTGTGTGTCCATTTTAAGCTTATGTGAGTTTTGATATATCTAGCAGGTGCCTAATGCCTAGTATTCTGGTATAATCTAAAGGTGCCTACCTCCTACAACAACTCCCCCTTTCGGTAAAGGGACTAGTCCTAGTCCCCTTTTAACCGACCATTCGACCTTTATTAGATTTTGTGCACGGCCCGGTACTCCCTGCCTCAACGTGCTGGCCAGTCACGCGGTTTCAGGAGTCCCGGTTGCTTAAATCGAATTGACAAAAGCCAAATCCTCCTGCCCCCTTATAAAACAGGCTTGTTTAGTATCCAGGGAACGGTGATTTGTCCGTCTTCGCTGTGCGTGGTGTCTGCATGCCTGGCAGGCCATTACGCCCCATGTTATTGCTAAGATCAATTGTATCCCGACCAGTATATGTGAAATTATTCGAATCCATGGGTGGATGTTCACATTTATTCCCCAGTCCCAGACCTTTCTCCACCAACTCTGACTTTGTAAGTCTACCTCGGTATCTTCTTCCAGTACTTTGATTTTAGTTTGCAGTTGGTGGTAGAGCTTTACAGATTGACCCACTCTGAGCCTCAACTCTCGTAATACTTCGGTTAGATGTGGGATAGGGACCTGCTCTGGCTCGTCATAATCCTGTAAATGATCATGGAGCTGATCGGTTACCTCGATAACTTCGGACTTCCGGCGCCTAACCTGGGTGATATGCGCTTGCCCGATCGCGACAGGTCGTAGTGGTGTAAAGCAAAAGTTTGGCTGCGGTATAGGGCACTGCAGGTCATTATACCGGTATGAACGCTCTGTGGTAGAGACGCAGTATCTTCCCCTCCCTCCGTAGCCTGCCCTCGCGAAGTGCTTGTGTGCGGGCACTATTTCTAGTACACACCTGTCGGTTCGGTTAAATCCGCACTCGTCTAGCTCACCTCGGCCCACCGGGTGAGGACATACTGTGATCTCCCCCTTTTGCTTGCAATCTGCTAGGGAAATCCCGGTAAGTATGTTGTTTCGACGAATGGCAGAGGTGGTGGTCAGGTAGTAGCGTATGGAGACATTTTCCCGGATTATTCCGATATTCTCTCGTTGGTATAGGGGGAACGGCCCTGAGTCCGGCTTGGCTATAGGGATCATCAGGACTATCCCTATCCCGGTAGTCCTACCCATCTGGCAATCTGGAATTGCTGGGTATACTCTGGTCAGTCCCTTCAGAGTACAAGTGTCCCCCTTTGGTTAGCCAACTGAGCTAAATGTGAACTGTCTATCCAATCGGGTACTTCCCCGCGTTGGATCTGGTCGAGATTGTGGCGGATCTGTCCCACCATCCACAGACCATAAGCGTGACAGAGTTGCCCCTGTCTTTGCTTTCCCTGTATCTTCCTGTTCTCTATCAATGAGGTGATTGATGGTTCTGGCGTGAGCTTCCAGGACTGAGATGCCATCCAGCTGGATTTTGGCACCCTCCTTTCCTAGGTTGGCTTGGTCTTCCTGGTTTTGCTCCACCCTCTCCAATAACCCCTTCATCACCCCTCTAAGCTGTTCCACCCTCTCATTTAATCCTTGTATGTCTATCGAGTTCACTACGGAGGTCCCTGTATTGAAAACGGTAGCAACATCATTAACTATTTCCTTCTTCATCCTGGGGGCTAACCCCTGTCCCCGGAATCTACTGGCACCCATTGCATCGGCAGCCTGCTGCATTACAACTTTACTTAATACATCATACAACAGTTCCCCCTCGTTGTACATTACAATCCCGTTCTCTGGTCCCTTCGTAGTTATGGGACAAGGCAGTTCCTCGGGCAATGTAGTGATTCTTATGGGGCACGGTGTCGGAGGGGGTGAGAAACATACATACAATGATATTGCAGCCGCCCCCACCTCCTCGTAATACCCACACAGCCCCATTCCCTTCTTGCGGATGACTGATTGCTGGGATTGTCCCGGAGGCGCGCAAATTATGCCGAAAGTACATTCATCAGGCCCTTTGACATCCCTCCGTTTAATGCATCTGCTCCTTATACCCGTGGAGCACTGTACACATACTCTTATTCTTATTAGGATTCTTATTAGGATTCACTTGTAACCATGCATTAAAATAAGTCCTGTCCTTGCTCCAGTCCTTGGCTGCTGGGATGCACATTCCGTCCGTTAAATTAAACAAGACTCCATAGTTCAGGTAGTTGATTATTTCCAGCGTGCTCTGCTGTCCGTCGGTGTTGCCCAGGGTACGTGCATGTCGCAGGGCTATCCATATTACGAGTAGCGCCTTTCGTATTCCCATTCCGGTAAGTATTATCTGTAATTTTAAACAGACGGCCTGGTCGTCACCAGGGGTTACGTTTTTTGCTCGACGAGTGTCCCTGTCACCCTGCAAAATCAGAAGCACAAGGTTATAATCGAACCATTTCGAGCTGAATCTGTAGGGCGTGCGCCCATGTCTTTACCCACTTAAATATTACCCAAACTGCTATGACCAAGGCCAAAGCTATTCCTCCAAACATCGCTGTCTGCTTTACCGTTAGGTTGGGTTTGTGGACTACACCTACCCACCGTGAGGTACATTGGCTCTATTGCCAGAGGTGATGGTGCTATGGCTGCGCACTGCACTATCCGTCTAGTCCCGTTATCTCTTCCAGCCTGTTTATCTTAGCTTTTAACTCTTCAATTTGTTTTATTGAATATCTATTTCTTTATTGTATCAGGCAAGTATTATTACATAAGCTAGTTCTGTTTTTATTTTTGTTTCCTCTGTCAGGTGAGTCTTTTTTTTTTCCTATTAAGAAATCCAATTAATAATGTTCAGTATAAAACGGCTGTCAATGGAAAGGGTTAACTCCTTTCCAGGTTTGTAAGAAGACCTGATGTCATTACGTGACTTCACGTAATCATCTGAAAAAAAAGTCTTTGTGCCTTCAAAACTGGCTTCGAAATTAGGAATCCGTTAAAAACAGCATAAATCATTCGAGTAAACTCCAATGTTTTCTTAACTTCTAATTCAAGTACTTGCCAAAGAATTTTTTTTTTTTAATTGTTTTAAAACAAGACCACACATACAATAGCAATTTTGTTTACTGAAATTAAATTCTGTTTTTTTTTTATTTCTCTCTTTCTCCTCGTTATCTTCAAAACCCTCCTGCTTGTTTAGACTGTTCGGGACATTTTTGATAAACACTGTCCATTTTGGAAATCTTTTCAAACTGCATTGAAACTTTTTCATAATTGAAAATTCGAATCCATGTAGAGTGTTTTTTACTTATTCCAATTTTTTTTTTCTCTTCTAATTAAACCAATATCTTTTTCACAGCAAACATCAACTAGTATTTAGTAAGTTATGTCTTTTTCCATTTAGTCCGTTACATCTTTTTTTCCTTTCTTCAAATTAGGTTTTGTATTTTACACGGAGGGTTCGTAACTCCATAAAGTTGTTAATTTAAAATCATTTGTTTACTTTCAAAGTGGCGTCTTTATCTTTTTCTTTTTCTCCATAACTGGAATGGAGTCCAGCTTTGAGAGTTTGAGTGCTGCCTTTCGTTATCTCAAAATGCTCCAGTTTCAAAGTCGTTACTAAAGCTTGCTGTTTTTAACATTTTCCAAAAGTTCCTTTTACACCTTCGCAGATAGCTCGCCACTTGCCCAGGAGTTTGACCTAATCAGATTTAATTTAATCTTTTTCTTTTTTTTTAAATCCACCTCAGTATTTCCTGTGCCTTCTCTGAATATCTCAAAATCCCAATTCAAACTTTGTAATTTCAATCTTTATTTAAAACTTTTTTTTTTAAAAGCTCTTTTTTTTTAAAGCATTCTTTATCTCATTCCGAGACTAAATTTATGTCTTTCAACCCAATCAATCATTGCATGTTTTCTTTCGGCAAGTAAGTGAGCATGTCAAATAAATATTTTGCTCAACAAACCTATTCTTTATTTGTTTATTTTCCTAGCTCCGTAACTTATCATCCGAATAAATCCACACCTGCGTTTCTAACTTAAATGTCTTAAAACTTCCCACATACAGGACAACATTACAAAGGGTTAAAAAAAGACTTTCACTCTATTTCTAAAATAAACAGACACTTGCATTCCTCTTCCAACCAGGCTTTCGGAACATGAAAACATAAAAAAATTCATTCTGCAGTCAAAAATCACACTTCTCACTCAACGATCAGACATTTACAACAGTCTCTCTTCTTGTTTTGGCCGGCTCTATTTTTGGATCCATGACCTTTCAGGGAATTCGTAGTTTTATCTAAATAATTCCTCACATAACTAGTTCCTGAGGATTCCACCCTGCTTTAATAATTTTTTCGATTAGTTTCTTTTGTTTTTCCGCCAGGTGGCGGGTAAGCGACCCTTCTGGTCCCCACTCGAGTTTACTTGTTTTCATGGCCATTCCTGGGTAGGACTAGTACCGTTAGGAATCTACTCTCAGAGGTCCGCTTTCTTTCTAGCGCGACTTGTAGTAAACTGTCTCT
>NC_091984.1:157802969-157805469 GCF_044704955.1 Pristiophorus japonicus | reverse complement strand
ATACTCACACACACAAATACTCTCACACTCACACACTCACAAACATACACACACTCAAACACACACATTCGCACACTCACACCCACACTCTCACACACACATACACTCACTCATACACACACTCACACACATTCACATAGAGACTCATACATGCTCTCTCACACACACATACTCACACACACACACACACACTCTCACACTCACACACAGACTCACACAAACTCTCTACACACACACTCACTTGCATGCACACACACACTATCTCTCACACTCACACACACACTCTCTCACACACATACACTCACTCACACACACACATTCACATAGAGACTCATACATGCTCTCTCACACACACATACTCACACACTCTCACACTCACACACACACACACACTCACACACACTCACACACACTCACACACACACACACTCTCACACTCACACACACACTCACACACTCTCACACTCACACACACACTCTCACACACACACACACTCTCACACTCACACACACACACACACACTCACACACACTCACACACTCTCACACTCACACACACACTCTCACATTCACACACACTCTCACACTCACGGGCACACACACTCACACACACACACACACAGACACACTCACACACTCATACACATACTCTCACACTCACACACACACTCTCACATTCACATATACACACACACACTCAGATACACACACACACACTCTCATACTCACACACACAAACACTCTCACACTCACACACACACTCTCATTCACACACACACACACACTCTCTCACACTCACACACACACACACTCTCTCACACACACACACACACTATCACACTCACACACACACCACACCCACTCTGACAATCACGTGCACACACACTCTCACACTCACACACACACACTCACGCTCACACACACACAATCTCACACTCACACACACACACACTCTCTTACACTCACACACACAAACACTCTCTCACACACACACACACTCTCACACTCACACATACACTCACACACTCACACTCACACACACACTCACACACACTCTCACACTCACACATAAACACACACTCTCACACTCACACACACACAGACGCGCATATTCTCACACTCACACACACTCTCAAACTCTCTCACACACCCACATACTCTCACACTCACACACACACACATACTCTCACACTCACATACACACACACACACTCACACAGACACACACACTCACACACACATACACACACACACTCACACATACAGTCACACTCACACTCTCTCTCACACACACTCACACACACACACACTCTCACACTCACACACACACACTCACTCATACACACACTCACACACACACATTCACACACAGACTCACACAAACTCTCTACACACACACTCACACTCAAAAACACACATTTGCGCACTAACACCCACACTCTCACACACACTCTCACACACACTCACACACACATACACACACACACACTATCTCTTACACTCACACACACACTCTCTCACACACACACACACACTCTCACACTCACACACACACTCACACACTCAAACTCACATACACACTCACACACACACTCTCACACACAAACACACACAAACGCGCACACTCTCACACTCACACACACTCTCACACTCACACACACACATACATACTATCACACTCACACACACACACACATACACTCACACACACACTCACACATACAATGACACTCACCCTCTGTCACACACACTCACACAGACACACTCTCACACTCACACACACACAATACTCTCACACATACACACACGCACACACACACATTCACACACTCACACTCAAACACACACATTCGCGCACTCACACCCACACTCTCACACACACTCACTCACACTCTCACACTCTCACGCTCACACACACACTCTCACACTCACTCACTCACACACTCACTCACAAACACACTCACACACAAACGCACACACACACACTCACACACACTCACACACAAACTCACACACACATATACACTCACTCACACACACACATTCACATAGAGACTCAAACATGCTCTCTCACACACACACACTCACACACACACATACTCTCACACTCACGGGCACACAAACTCACACACACACTCACACACACTCACACACACACACACAGACACACTCACACACTCACACACATACTCTCACACGCACACACACACTCTCACATTCACACATGCACACACACACTCAGATACACACACAAACACACTCTCATACTCACACACACAAACACTCTCACACTCACACACACACTCTCACACTCACACACACACAGACGCGCATATTCTCACACTCTCACACACTCTCAAATTCTCTCACACACACACACTCTCACACACACACACACTCACACACACACATTCGCACACTCACTCTCAAACACACACATTCGCACACACACACCCACACTCACACACATACACTCACTCACACGCACACTCACACACAC
>NC_091984.1:157782969-157785469 GCF_044704955.1 Pristiophorus japonicus | reverse complement strand
ACACACACACACACACACACTCACACACACATACACTCTCACGCACACACATGCTCTCACACTCACACACACACCCACGCTCACACACTCTCACACTCACACACACTCTCACACTCACGGGCACACACACTCACACACACACTCACACACACTCACACACACACACAGACACACTCACACACTCACACACACACTAACTCACACTCACACACACAGACACACTCACACACTCACTCATTCACACACTCACACACACACATTCACACACAGACTCACACAAACTCTCTACAAACACACTCACACGGACAAACACACTCACACATTCACACACATACACACACACACTCACACACATACATATACACACACACACTCTCACACTCAAACACACAAACACTCTCACACTCACACACACACTCTCTCTCTCACACACACACACACACACTCTCACATACACACACACACACGCTCACACTCTGACGCACACACATTCACATAGAGACTCATACATGCTCTCTCACACACACACTCACAGACACACACACTCTCACACTCACACACACACACACACTCACACTCACGCACACACACACACACTCACACACAGATACACTCTCACATACACACATGCTCTCACACTCACACACACACCCACACACACACACTCTCACACTCACACACATTCTCACACTCACGGGCACACACACACAGACACACTCACACACTCACACACACACTAACTCACACTCACACACACATTCACTCACTCGTTCACACACTCACACACACACATTCACACACAGACACAAACTCTCTACAAACATACTCACACGGACAAACACACTCACATATTCACACACATACACTCACTCACACACACACATTCACATAGAGACTCATACATGCTCTCTCACACACGCACACTCACAGACACACACACTCGCACACTCACACACAGACACACACTCACACTCACACACACACAGACACACACTCACACACACATACACTCTCACGCACACACATGCTCTCACACTCACACACACACCCACACTCACACACTCTCACACTCACACACACTCTCACACTCACGGGCACACACACTCACACACACACTCACATACACTCACACACACACACAGGCACACTCACACACTCACACACACACTAACTCACACTCACACACATACACTCACTCGTTCACACACTCACACACACACATTCACACACAGACTCACACAAACTCTCTACAAACACACTCACACGGACAAACACACTTACACATTCACACACAAACACTCACACACATACACGTACACACACACACTCTCACACTCAAACACACAAACACTCTCACACTCACACACACACACTCTCTCTCTCTCTCACACACAAGCACACACTCTCACATACAAACCCACAAACACACACATTCGCATACTCACACCCACACTCTCACACACACTCGCTCACACTCTCACACTCTCACGCTCACACACACACTCTCACACTCACTCACACACACACTCTCACACTCACACACACACCACACGCACTCTGACACTCACGCGCACACACACTCTCACACTCACACACACACACACTCACGCTCACACACACACAATCTCACACTCACACACACACACACACTCGTACACTCACACACACACACACCCTCTTACACACACACGCTATCACACTCACACACACACTCACACACGCACACACTCTCTCACATTCACACACACACACACTCTCACACACAAACACACACACACACACTCACACTCACACACACACATGCATACTTTGACACTCACACACACACACACTCACACACACACATATACTCACACTCACACACACACTCATACATACAATGACACTCACACTCTCTCTCACACACACACACTCACACACACACATTTGCACACTCACACTCAAACACACACATTCGCGCACTCACATCCACACTCTCACACGCACTCACTCACACTCACACACACATACACTCACTCATACACACACTCACACACACACATTCACACACAGACTCACAGAAAATATCTACAAACACACTCACACGCACAAACACACTCGCACATTCAGACACATACACACACACACACTCACACACACACACACATACACACACACACTCTCACACTCAAACACACAAACACTGTCACACTCACACACACACTCTCTCACACAAACACACACATACACACACACTCTCACATACACACACACGCACTCTCTCACACTCACACACACACACATGCACACACACTCTCTCACACTCACACACACACACACTCTCTCTCTCACACACACACTCTCACACTCTGACGCTCACACACAAACACTCACACTCACTCACACACACAAAATCACACATACAATGACACTCACACTCTCTCTCACACACACTCACACACACCCACACTCTCACACTCACACACATACACACACACACTCTCTCACACTAACACACACA
>NC_091984.1:157770469-157777969 GCF_044704955.1 Pristiophorus japonicus | reverse complement strand
ACACACATACACTCTCACACACACACATGCTCTCACACTCACACACACACCCACGCACACACACTCTCACACTAACACACACATGCACTCTCTCACACTCACACACACACTCACACTCACACACACACACACTCTCAAGCACACACACTCTCACACACACACTCCCACACGCACAAGCACCCTCTCACACTCACACACACACACACACTCTCACAAACACAAACACACACTCTCTCACACTCACACACACACACACATACATACACACACACTCTCACATACACACAAACACACTCTCTCACATTCACACACACACTCTCACACACAAACACACACACACAAACTCACACTCACACACACACATACATACTCTCACACTCTGACGCTCACACACAAACACTCACACTTACTCACACACACACTCACATACAAACCCACACACACACATTCGCATACTCTCACCCACACTCTCACACACACTCACTCACACTCTCACACTCTCACGCTCACACACACACTCTCACACTCACTCACACACTCACTCACACACACACTCACACACAAACGCACACAAACACACTCTCACACACACTCGCACACAAACTCACACACATACACTCACTCACGCACACACATTCACATAGAGACTCAAACATGCTCCCTCACACACACTCACACACACACACACAGACACACTCACACACTCACACACATACTCTCACACTCACACACACATTCGCACACTCACACTCAAACATACACATTCGCGCATCACACCCACACTCTCACACACACTCACTCACACTCACACACACATACACTCACTCATACACACACACACACACATTCACACACAGACTCACACAAACTCTCTACAAACACCCTCACATGCACAAACACACTCACAAACTCACACACATACACACACACACTCACACACATGCACATACACACACGCACAAACACTCTCACACTCACACATATACACACTCACACATATACACACTCACACACACACACACTCACACTCACACACACACACACACACACACACATACTCACACTGACACACTCACACACACACACACTCACACTCACACACACACACACGCACTCACACACTCTCACACTCACACACACACACACTCACACACACATACACTCTCACACACACACATGCTCTCACACTCACACACACACCCACACACACACACTCTCACACTAACACACACATGCACTCTCTCACACTCACACACACACACACTCTCACACTCACACACACACACACACTCTCAAGCACACACACTCTCACACACACACTCCCACATGCACAAGCACCCTCTCACACTCACACACACACACACACTCTCACAAACACAAACACACACTCTCTCACACTCACACACACACACACATACATACACACACACTCTCACATACACACAAACACACTCGCTCACATTCACACACACACTCTCACACACAAACACACACACTCACACTCACACACACACATACATACTCTCACACTCTGACGCTCACACACAAACACTCACACTTACTCACACACACAATCACATACAAACCCACACACACACATTCGCATACTCTCACCCACACTCTCACACACACTCACTCACACTCTCACACTCTCACGCTCACACACACACTCTCACACTCACTCACACACTCACTCACACACACACTCACACACAAACGCACACACACACACGCTCACACACACTCACACACAAACTCACACACACACATACACTCACTCACGCACACACATTCACATAGAGACTCAAACATGCTCCCTCACACACACTCACACACACACACTCTCACACTCACGGGCACACACACTCACACACACACTCACACACACTCACGCACACACACACAGACACACTCACACACTCACACACATACTCTCACACTCACACACACATTCGCACACTCACACTCAAACATACACATTCGCGCATCACACCCACACTCTCACACACACTCACTCACACTCACACACACATACACTCACTCATACACACACACACACACATTCACACACAGACTCACACAAACTCTCTACAAACACCCTCACACGCACAAACACACTCACAAACTCACACACATACACACGCACACTCACACACATACACATACACACACACACTCTCACACTCAAACACACAAACACTCTCACACTCACACATATACACACTCACACACACACACTCACACTCACACACACACACACTCACACACACACATACACTCACTCACACACACACATTCACATAGAGACTCATACATGCCCTCTCACACACACACACACTCACACACACACACACTCTCACACTCACACACACAAACACACTCACACACTTTCACACTCACACACACACACACTCACACACACATACACTCTCACACACACACATGCTCTCACACTCACACACACACCCACGCACACACACTCTCACACTAACACACACATGCACTCTCTCACACTCACACACACACTCACACTCACACACACACACACTCTCAAGCACACACACTCTCACACACACACTCCCACACGCACAAGCACCCTCTCACACTCACACACACACACACACTCTCACAAACACAAACACACACTCTCTCACACTCACACACACACACACATACATACACACACACTCTCACATACACACAAACACACTCTCTCACATTCACACACACACTCTCACACACAAACACACACACACAAACTCACACTCACACACACACATACATACTCTCACACTCTGACGCTCACACACAAACACTCACACTTACTCACACACACACTCACATACAAACCCACACACACACATTCGCATACTCTCACCCACACTCTCACACACACTCACTCACACTCTCACACTCTCACGCTCACACACACACTCTCACACTCACTCACACACTCACTCACACACACACTCACACACAAACGCACACAAACACACTCTCACACACACTCGCACACAAACTCACACACATACACTCACTCACGCACACACATTCACATAGAGACTCAAACATGCTCCCTCACACACACTCACACACACACACACAGACACACTCACACACTCACACACATACTCTCACACTCACACACACATTCGCACACTCACACTCAAACATACACATTCGCGCATCACACCCACACTCTCACACACACTCACTCACACTCACACACACATACACTCACTCATACACACACACACACACATTCACACACAGACTCACACAAACTCTCTACAAACACCCTCACATGCACAAACACACTCACAAACTCACACACATACACACACACACTCACACACATGCACATACACACATGCACACACACTCTCACACTCAAACACACAAACACTCTCACACTCACACATATACACACTCACACACACACACACTCACACTCACACACACACACACACACACACACATATACTCACACTGACACACTCACACACACACACACTCACACTCACGCACACACACACACACTCACACACAGATACACTCTCACACACACACATGCTCTCACGCTCACACACACACACCCACACGCACACACTCTCACACTCACACACACTCTCACACTCACGGGCACACACACACAGACACACTCACACACTCACACACACACTCTCTCACACTAACACACACACGCACTCTCTCACACTCACAAACACACGCACACACACTCTCTCACACTCACACACACACACACTCACACACAAACTCACACACACACACTCTCACACACACTCACACACAAACTCACACACACACATACACTCACTCACACACACACATTCACATAGAGACTCATACATGCCCTCTCACACACACACACTCACACACACACACACTCTCACACTCACACACACAAACACACTCACACACTTTCACACTCACACACACACACACTCACACACACATACACTCTCACACACACACATGCTCTCACACTCACACACACACCCACGCACACACACTCTCACACTAACACACACATGCACTCTCTCACACTCACACACACACTCACACTCACACACACACACACTCTCAAGCACACACACTCTCACACACACACTCCCACACGCACAAGCACCCTCTCACACTCACACACACACACACACTCTCACAAACACAAACACACACTCTCTCACACTCACACACACACACACATACATACACACACACTCTCACATACACACAAACACACTCTCTCACATTCACACACACACTCTCACACACAAACACACACACACAAACTCACACTCACACACACACATACATACTCTCACACTCTGACGCTCACACACAAACACTCACACTTACTCACACACACACTCACATACAAACCCACACACACACATTTGCATACTCTCACCCACACTCTCACACACACTCACTCACACTCTCACACTCTCACGCTCACACACACACTCTCACACTCACTCACACACTCACTCACACACACACTCACACACAAACGCACACAAACACACTCTCACACACACTCGCACACAAACTCACACACATACACACATTCACATAGAGACTCAAACATGCTCCCTCACACACACTCACACACACACACACAGACACACTCACACACTCACACACATACTCTCACACTCACACACACATTCGCACACTCACACTCAAACATACACATTCGCGCATCACACCCACACTCTCACACACACTCACTCACACTCACACACACATACACTCACTCATACACACACACACACACATTCACACACAGACTCACACAAACTCTCTACAAACACCCTCACATGCACAAACACACTCACAAACTCACACACATACACACACACACTCACACACATGCACATACACACACGCACACACACTCTCACACTCAAACACACAAACACTCTCACACTCACACATATACACACTCACACACACACACACTCACACTCACACACACACACACACACACACACACATACTCACACTGACACACTCACACACACACACACTCACACTCACACACACACACACGCACTCACACACTCTCACACTCACACACACACACACTCACACACACATACACTCTCACACACACACATGCTCTCACACTCACACACACACCCACACACACACACTCTCACACTAACACACACATGCACTCTCTCACACTCACACACACACACACTCTCACACTCACACACACACACACACTCTCAAGCACACACACTCTCACACACACACTCCCACATGCACAAGCACCCTCTCACACTCACACACACACACACACTCTCACAAACACAAACACACACTCTCTCACACTCACACACACACACACATACATACACACACACTCTCACATACACACAAACACACTCGCTCACATTCACACACACACTCTCACACACAAACACACACACTCACACTCACACACACACATACATACTCTCACACTCTGACGCTCACACACAAACACTCACACTTACTCACACACACAATCACATACAAACCCACACACACACATTCGCATACTCTCACCCACACTCTCACACACACTCACTCACACTCTCACACTCTCACGCTCACACACACACTCTCACACTCACTCACACACTCACTCACACACACACTCACACACAAACGCACACACACACACGCTCACACACACTCACACACAAACTCACACACACACATACACTCACTCACGCACACACATTCACATAGAGACTCAAACATGCTCCCTCACACACACTCACACACACACACTCTCACACTCACGGGCACACACACTCACACACACACTCACACACACTCACGCACACACACACAGACACACTCACACACTCACACACATACTCTCACACTCACACACACATTCGCACACTCACACTCAAACATACACATTCGCGCATCACACCCACACTCTCACACACACTCACTCACACTCACACACACATACACTCACTCATACACACACACACACACATTCACACACAGACTCACACAAACTCTCTACAAACACCCTCACACGCACAAACACACTCACAAACTCACACACATACACACGCACACTCACACACATACACATACACACACACACTCTCACACTCAAACACACAAACACTCTCACACTCACACATATACACACTCACACACACACACTCACACTCACACACACACACACTCACACACACACATACACTCACTCACACACACACATTCACATAGAGACTCATACATGCCCTCTCACACACACACACACTCACACACACACACACTCTCACACTCACACACACAAACACACTCACACACTTTCACACTCACACACACACACACTCACACACACATACACTCTCACACACACACATGCTCTCACACTCACACACACACCCACGCACACACACTCTCACACTAACACACACATGCACTCTCTCACACTCACACACACACTCACACTCACACACACACACACTCTCAAGCACACACACTCTCACACACACACTCCCACACGCACAAGCACCCTCTCACACTCACACACACACACACACTCTCACAAACACAAACACACACTCTCTCACACTCACACACACACACACATACATACACACACACTCTCACATACACACAAACACACTCTCTCACATTCACACACACACTCTCACACACAAACACACACACACAAACTCACACTCACACACACACATACATACTCTCACACTCTGACGCTCACACACAAACACTCACACTTACTCACACACACACTCACATACAAACCCACACACACACATTCGCATACTCTCACCCACACTCTCACACACACTCACTCACACTCTCACACTCTCACGCTCACACACACACTCTCACACTCACTCACACACTCACTCACACACACACTCACACACAAACGCACACAAACACACTCTCACACACACTCGCACACAAACTCACACACATACACTCACTCACGCACACACATTCACATAGAGACTCAAACATGCTCCCTCACACACACTCACACACACACACACAGACACACTCACACACTCACACACATACTCTCACACTCACACACACATTCGCACACTCACACTCAAACATACACATTCGCGCATCACACCCACACTCTCACACACACTCACTCACACTCACACACACATACACTCACTCATACACACACACACACACATTCACACACAGACTCACACAAACTCTCTACAAACACCCTCACATGCACAAACACACTCACAAACTCACACACATACACACACACACTCACACACATGCACATACACACACGCACACACACTCTCACACTCAAACACACAAACACTCTCACACTCACACATATACACACTCACACACACACACACTCACACTCACACACACACACACACACACACACACATACTCACACTGACACACTCACACACACACACACTCACACTCACGCACACACAC